>NC_058406.1:182914208-182919455 GCF_002201575.2 Neomonachus schauinslandi
AAAAAAAAAAAAAAAAGAAGAAGAAGATAGCAGGAAGGGAAAAATGAAGGGGGGGAAATTGGAGGGGGAGATGAACCATGAGAGACTATGGACTCTGAGAAACAAACTGAGGGTTTTAGAGGGGAGGGGGGTGGGGGGATGAGTTAGCCTGGTGATGGGTATTAAAGAGGGCACGTACTGCATGGAGCACTGGGTGTTATACGCAAACAATGAATCATGGAACACTACATCAAAAACTAATGATGTAATGTATCGTGATTAACATAACATAATAAAAAAATAAAATAAAATGGATCACAGACCTCTTCAAAAAACTGATAAAAAGTACAAATCCTTTCACTCCCTAGGAAAATGCACACATATCCAACTTAAAAGAAGGAAGGAAGGAAGGAAGGAAGGAAGGAAGGAAGGAAGGAAGGAAGGAAGGAAAAGAGAGAAAAAGAAAGAAAGGAAGGAAGGACGGAGAAAGGGAGGAAGGGAAGGAATGAAGGAAGGAAAAGAAAGAAAGAAAGAAAGAAAGAAAAGAAAGCAAGCAAGAAAGAAAGAAAAAGAAAGAAAGAAGGGAAGGAAGGAAGGAAGAGAGAAAGAAGGGAAGGAAGGAAGAGAAAGAAAGGAAGGAAGAGAAAGAAGGGAAGGAAGGAAAGAAAGAAGGAAGGGAGGGAGGGAGGGAGGAAGGACGGGAGGGAGGAAAAGAAAGAGAGAAAGAAAGAAAGAAGGAAGGAAGGAAGAAAAAGAAAGAAAGAAAGAAAGAAAGAAAGAAAGAAAAAGAAAAAGAAAGAAAAGAAACAGCTTTATTGTGGTTGATAAAGTTAATTTGTATTCTAGGACCTACAAAATGGAGCTGCCCCAGTGGTGCGGCCCACATCAAATATCTAAACCTAAGTCAGTCTACACTTACAGGAAAGTGTAAGTCTTCCTGTCAAGGAAAACTAGCATACACCAATCACAGTCCTCCAATTCAGCCTTGGTGAGCTTGTCTTACCCTAGAAATAGGAGCTGCCAGTCTTATAAGGAAATCCCTGACCCCTTAACCAATCATGCTCTGCTTTCCAAGATGTCTCTTCCAACGTCTGTCAAACTCACTCTTGCCCCAAATCCCTTGGGAACACTGCTCCCCTGTTCTTAGGCACTATGCTCCCCCAATCCACAGATTGTTTTCCCTTGAACAGAGGACATCAAGCCCATGACTAAATTGTTTTAGTTTTGTCATTTGACAAAGTATAGCTTATATACAAAAACTGCCAGTTTGATGAGTTTGGACATATGTGTGCCCCTGTGAAACCATCACCACAATCAAGGTAATAGAATCCCATTACTTCCAAAAGTTTCCTTGTGTCCCTTTGTTCTTTATTTTTGTGGTAAGAACTTTGAATATAATTTATTAAGCTGTGTAGACTCATTAAAGTCCATGTATGTCAAAGTACAATATACAGTGAGGAAAGAGTAATATATATATATTTTTTCTAAATATAATTATATAAATATAATTATACTTAGAAAGTTAGATCTTGAGTGAATCTGCATAAGTGACAAAATGTGTGGTTATGGGCATGTGGAGATACTTGGGAAACTGTGTGGAACCTAAACCTGAGCTCTGCTACCTATTCAAAGTATTGCCTTAATTGAGACACTTAATTAAGTGTCAGAGCTGAGACACTCTGAGCCACATTTGGTGCAAAAGGAACATTAATGCCATCTCTGCACAAAGATAATGCCTATAAAAAGCCCAGCAGAGGGCCTGCCAGATAGAAGGGTCTCAGTGTATTTGTTCAGTGGAAATTAGAATCAGATGATTATTTACTGAATGAATGTATTCTCTTTGTCTAGCTATATGGTAGTCACAAGAAGAGGCATACTCCAAATACCTGGTATGTGGTGGGCACTGGAAGTGTTTTGGCCTGATCTCACCAAACTTATGAGTCATTGCCCTTGCTTACAAAAAGCTAGAAAAGCTAGAATAAAAGCACGGCAATGCTTGAAGAGACTATAGGCATTGCTCAGAGGTAGAAATAATCATAAAATTCTAAAACTGAGTGTCAGGCCCTATGTTCAGTGAACAGGAAGTCCAGAGTGGCAAAATGCCTGCCTCTATTGGAACTGGAATGTCAGCAGCAGAGCCCGGGGAGAACCCAGGTTTCCAGGCCCTTGAATTCTTCCCACTCAGGCACTTTGCAAAGAAATGGAGATTTTAACTGGTCTCCATTGGCTGAGAGGAAAACAGAGGTTTCAGGAAACACACCTGCAGCGTTGGACAAGGAGAGATTTTGCAAGATGCTGATGCAAGAAAGACCAGGAGACCAGACCTGTCACCTCTGCCTGGGTCTTCACCTTCTCCTCAGAGACAGTGATTAAAGCGAATGAATGAACAATGGAAGAGGGTCCTGAGTAGTCCACTGTGGGGTCCAGATGATTGACTCTTCCCAGCTTTGTCATGAAGCATTACTTGTGCTAACCCCTGCAGCCTTTCAAGAACTGCTCCATCATCACTGGTTAAAGAGAGAATGGTAACGCTCTCAGCCACCCACAGGTCCATAGTGAGGAGTAATTGAGGCTCCCAGGTGAAATGTGTCTTATACCAGGAAGGGCACCAATGGGACCTCCAATGGTGGTAGCCTCATGCTTCTCCGCATTCCTTGCATTCCGCATTCATGGTGGGGTATTCTCTAGTCCATGCTCCAGTGTGGGGCACATGCTGAATGCTCTCTGTGTCCTCAGCCCCCCAGAATCAGAGAATGGACCACGTCAATCAGGTGGGTTCTCCCGTCTTACAGAAAATTTCTGTCTGCAGAAACATGCTGCAGTGCTGAATTCCTGCAGAGCACCAGCTGGTTTCCTGAGAGCAGTGGTCTGAGAGTAGGGCGGATAATTTACGGGAGGGAAGCAGATGTGAAGAGAGAGAGAGGCTTCACGTCTTTCTCAGGATCTGAGGCATAAATGTCTTCTTGCGTATTCTAAGGAAATGATGGGATTCAACCAGCTTTGAGCTAAAGGCATTGCTCCTTGTGCAAATGAATGTGGAATTAGACCATGATGTCCACAGATATAAGGTACACAGATATTAAATCACTATGAACTCTGTGTAATAAACTTCAGGTCTTCGATATTCTTTAATTGTGTTTATTTTCATGCTACATCAATAAGTCCCATAGTGCTAAATAATAGGGGTTTTTTTTCCCCCTTTTTCAAAAGCTTTGAAAACCTAGAGTACTCTTAATTAGGGTGATACAATTCTGTGTTTGTTCTGAAAACTCTTAAATGTTGTATTTATTGTTTATACTTGTAAGATTACTTTCACTTACTTCTTTGGACTGTTTGCCCAATCTACAAGAGGGAATGGATTACTTTGGTAATACTGCCAACTCTAGCATCTAGGAGGGCAATGGGATGGGGAGGAGAGTATCTGTCTTATCTTCAAGTTCTTTTACTAATTCCTCAGTGGGAAGAACCCTGTCTTATTGATCTGTGTGTCCAGCAACATTCAATTAATATCTCATGAAAACATAAATGGCTGTATGAATAAATCAATGAGCCCCTTTCCATGCATGCATGACATTAATCCGCTAAATGGTGATGATAGTGCTTTCCCTAACTCACGGGGTGGTTATAAAAAGTAAATGATAATTCATTTGGGTGGGGAGATAGCTAGAAACAGAAAGGGAAACTAACATGCACGAGCATCTTATCCTGTATCTGACCCTAAGCTCGTCATTGGCATACACTGTCTAACAGAATTGCCACAATGACTTTATTATGATGTCATTTCTCTTGTCATGTTATAGATGAGGAAAGTAGAGCCCAAAGACATTATATTACTTGCCCAAAGTCACATACAAATGATAAAACCAGAATCTGCATCCGCATCTCTTTCCCTCACCCAAGTTTGAAAGAAGCCAGGTTGTTGGTGCTGGAATATGTTAACAGCTAGTTAATAAGGGAAGAAATGCTGCTGTAGATGCCTCTCAGATTGTCAGCTCTGCTCCACTCCTGTACTTTGTGAACAGTGTTCCTCTTAGCAACAAGTAATGCTACTTCTCACTTAAACCAAGTAGTCTAGGTAGAGCTTCCTTTGATGGTCTTTCAAGAGTGCCCACACCCACGGATCAACTGACTGGTCCAGGAAACCAGCAGGGGAGGGAAAGTGGGGGGTGAGGAGTAAGAGGCACATATAAATCAAAGCAGGTCACTGGGAGTCCTTCCCCAGAAGCTTTACATGAAGCTGAGGCAGTCTCCTCCTGGGGGCAGAACTGTGAGCTGTGAGTTGCTGGAGTCCTGTTTCCAGCTGTGGACGAAGCCCCTTGTGAGACCCACATTAGTACCTCTGAATAAATCAGTAAGTCTTCCTTAGCATCTTATTTCAGACAAACAGGGGGAGTTCAGTTCCTGACATTTGGAATGATCTATTGTACTTAGAAGTTTCCTAAGTCCATTTAGGACAAATAAAGGCCAAGGTGAAAAGACTTGTCCATGCCACAGCAGGGAAGGCACTGTTCAAAGCAGATGGCATAGCCACTAGCACATACTGACATCCATGAACCAGATAACCTCTCCGCCATCATTTCAAGCTTCTAATCATTCGACAGGGGATATTTGTGGAGTTCCCTAAACTGGGACAAGGAGGTAGCATTACTGTAGGTAGAAGGCAATGCCAAGGATGTGTTTCAGGGCACCTGAGCTCTTAGCCATTGGACAGAGTCATTCCATTATGTCCCTTCCACAACACCTTCCTTTGCCTTCCTTCCATCAATTTATTGATTACTCTTAATAAGGCATTGGCCCAGGCTCCAAAAGAGAGGGAAGAAGTGCATCATTTTCCTTGAGGAGTTCTGTCTGGTGGGAATGATATTTAAACAATGATCTACAGTAGTATGTGACCAAATTAAGAAGCTTACACCCTGTGAGATCTTGCTCTGGGAACCCATTCTACAGACCCCTTGAGTGTCTCCAGAGAGAGCTGAGTATCCAATACAAGCCCTCTTCACCAACTCCATAGAAACCTGCATTTGATCATCAGGAAAGAAAGAAAGAAGAAAGGAAAGAAAGGAAAGAAGAAAGAAAAGAAAGGAAAGAAAGAAAGAAAGAAAGAAAGAAAAGGAAGGAAGGAAGAAAAAGGAAGGAAGGAAGGAAAGAAAGAAAAAGAAAGAAAGAAAGAAAGAAGAAAGAAAGGAAGGAAAGAAGGAAGGAAGGAAGGAAGGAAGGAAGGAAGAAAGAAAGAAAGAAAGAAAGAAAGAAAGAAAGAAAGAAAGAAAG
>NC_058406.1:182919465-182956348 GCF_002201575.2 Neomonachus schauinslandi
AAGAAAGAAAGAAAGAAAGAAAGAAAGAAAGAAAGAAAGAAAGAAAGAAAGAAAGAAAAGAAAAGAAAGAAGGAAGGAAGGAAGGAAGAAAGAAAGAGAAAGAAGAAAGAAGAAAGAAGAAGGAAAGAAAGAAAAGAAGGAAGGAAGAAAGAAAGAAAGAGTTAAATCATATATTTTTATTTTATTTCAACATAAAAAATATAAGTACAAATTTGTCAATCTCTTACCAAGTGGCAAGGCTTTTTCTCTGACAATGACTTCGGCGATTGCACTCAGATTCCTCCTCCCATATACACAGTGCACATAATGAACCACCTTAATTGACTCATCCACTTTCACTGAAGGGAAGTAGAAACTGAAGACACTGGGGAATTAACTTTAGGGTGGAATCCTTTTTAGATTTTGATCATTTTCCCTCAATATTTTATAACCACATCTAATGCAATAAAATCGGTGTGTGTGTGTGTGTGTGTGTCTGTGATTTATTTAATCAAATCTTTCCAAAGCATTCAGCTAATTTTTCATGAGAGCATCAACACTCTCAATTTTCATACTCATTTTCCAGTCCTATACATCATAATTAAATCATGTCATAGGCTTTTGGTCAAACAGAATGGATCCTTGGTAAGTTTACGTATTGGAGGTTAGAATGGGACTCTAACAAGCCATTACCTGACTTGGGTTTTGAGTGTGAGAAATCCTGAGTAGGAACATTTTGAAAAGAAGTGGTCATGAACCTGTTTCATGATTTTTCAACCCACATAGTCATTTGGAGAATATAAAAGAGGATGTGAAAGTGGGGGTGGGGGGCGCCTGGGTAGCTCAGTCATTAAGTGTCTGCCTTTGGCTCAGGTCATGATCCCAGGGTCCTGGGATCAGGCCCCGCAGGTCAGGCTCCCTGCTCAGCTGGAAGCCTGCTTCTCCCTCTCCCATTCCTTTTGCTTGTGTTCCTTCTCTCGCTCTCTGTCAAATAAATAAATGAAATCTTAAAAAAAGAAAGTGGAGGGGATTCAGTCAGGAAATCAAGGCCTGCATTAGTTCCCTAGGCCGGCTACAATGAGGTAACACAGACTGGGGGGTGGGGGGTTAGCCAGCAGAATGTTCTATACTGCCTCGCAGCCCTGGAGCCTGGAAGTCCAGAATCAAGGTGTCAGCAGTGTTGGTTCCTTCTGGGGGCTATGAGAGGAGATCTGCTCCAGGCTACTCTCCGGGGCTTGTAGATGGCCATCTGCACGTTCACATGTTCCCTGCATGTCTGTCTCTAAACCCCCCCTTTCTAGAAGGACATCTGTCACACCAGATCAGCGTCCACCCTGATGACTTCATTTTAACTTGATCACCTCCGTGAAGACCCTGTCTTCAAACACATTTACATTGTGAGGGACTAGGGGTTAAGACTTCAACATACAAACTTTGGAAGACACCGTTCAATCCATGATAGGGCCTCTGTCATGGTGATGTGACCTTGTCCCTTCCCCTAGAATGGCACTGTCTCTTGATCCCATGCCTTTGCAAGAGAAAGACCCATGCCTATAGGAAACCACTCAGAATCTTCAGAGCATGACCGCTGCCCTCAGAAAACAGAGATAAGCAATGCGTGCCTCCTTCCTGGGAAATCTAAAGGTGAGTGGGGAAAGGGTCTCACCCCTGCCTGATGAATCTAGAGGCCATAAAAGGGCCTAGCGGTGGGTCAGGTTGGGGTTGCTGGGCTGGGTGGGTATGAATGCTAGGATTTGAAGGGCAAGGAACTTCAGACCCAATCAAGTTAGTGGTTTTAGCCAAGTCACTGTAATCACTGAATTAAAACTGCGTTAATGGTTTAAGATATCTGTAAAACTGTAACATAGGATGTCACAGAAAAGCCATGGGTCCCTCCCAAGTTTTCATGTAGGACAGGGGAAGAGTATCCCCAATTAAGAAAGTTGAAAGGGACAATAGGAGACCGGAACAAAGGTGCCTCTCGTCTGGCCATGAGCCACGCCTCCAAACACCTGGTTCCTGCACCTACAGCAGCATAGGAGGAACCATGCTCGGGCACAGCCATCACGGACGCCGCCAGCTCGGGACCAGAGTCACTGTGAGCAGAGGCACCACAGAGTCGCCGTGTAAAGATAGAGTCTAGCTGCGGACGAGGCGGGGGTGTTTGGAATGGCACACAAAGATTTGATCCCGGGAGATCATGTGGCAGCACTGAGCTGAAGACTGATTGACCTTCAACAATTCCTTCACTCCCTTAGGCCTGACTTTCAACAAGTCCAAAGTGGGAAACACTTGCTTCCCCAACATCAGATATGAAATTACTTTATAACCTGCCAAGGGTGCCACAAAGATCAGATGCTGGGAGAGCTGGGGGTAACAAGCACCCAGGACTAAGCCAGGGCTGACTGGGACCTCCAGATGGCCATCTGTGTGCTCAAACATGGACTCTCCGGGAGCTGATTCTTGAGGCCCTGTTTTCAGCTTCCAAGGCCCTGTTTCCTGCAGGACAAATTCAAGCTCCTCCACCGGAGAAACCCCACAGGACATGACCTAGTCTAGCCTATAGCTCATGGCTAATCCCTTCCCTGCTCCTATTTCAGGCTTCAGAAGCACCAGCGCCAACCGTCATATAACCATTCTGTTCAGTCCGTTGGGACTTTACCCAGGCTATCCCCCCTCCTGGAATAGTTTTACTTCCAACAAAACTTCCCCTGTCACAGTGCAAAGGACAGAGGATGATCCAATGAGGCAACAAGAGAATTAATGACAATTAAGCCCCTGATGGGAGCCCCTCATTTGCCTGGGGAAGAGCCCATTTATGTGGGATTGTTGAGCAGAGTTAGGACCTTCCATCACAGATGAGGCCTCATAACCTTCAAGACACAAGTAACATTTGTAAGGTCACATCAATGAGACAGAAAGAACACCCAGACATTTGGCTCCAAATTCCATTCCTTCAGCAATTCCACACAACCTTAGAGGTAGGGGTTGAGGTGGGGACAAACATCTAAGTGCTCATTGAGCATATTTATATTGAACATCTATTTTGAAATAAAGAGCTATGCTCAGCTCCAAGGATACAGAGGTGAACAAAACACCATCGTCTTTACTTCCAAGGAAATGACAGGCAGTCCTGTGGGAAAGGGTCTTACAAAAGCTGCAAGAAAGGCCCTTATGAGAGAAGACACACCAGTGACAACTGAATCTTTAGAACATAACCACACTGAGACCAGGTGTACCTCCATAATCACATACTCAGGGAATTGTATTCAAGAAGATTCAGGAGTTCAAGGAAATGGTATCTCTAAATGTCAAAAAAAATTTTCTGTACAAGAGAACTTTGGGGGCTCCTCCTAAAAGGTAACAAAATTGCCCAAATGTTAATTACTAGTAAGTAGCAGATCCAAGATTTGGACCCAGGCAAATCCAGCCCCAAGTCCATGCTCTGCCCAGATGATGCCCAGTCCACCTTCCTGCTCTCATTTGAACCTACTCCTGCCAGGGACATTTGGAAAACTTACATCCTCTTTTTTTGCAAAACTGGCCCGTGTATGGTATCTGGATACTAAAGAACGGTTGCATCACCGATTGATGTCATGTATTCCCATGCTTCACTCAGCATCACTGACTCCAACCCCACCAGAGCTCTGTTTGAAATGTCTGCACAAGATGTTCCTCTGCTACAAGAGCCTTCCCATTGTTTCATAGCTCTGGTAAATAACATTTATAGATTCGCTATTTGCTTATATTTGAATAGCACACAACATTATGGGGTGGAAAGAAAAATGAGAATATTCTTAGGAGATGTGTTGTCTCACCCAGCTCAACCATTAATTGGACATCAGACATGTCATTTACTCCACTGGACTTGAACGCTATAAGGAGAGGCATCCAACACTACCTCATTCACTACATCAGCCCCATGATTAGTTTTCACTGGCATCTCCTGTGTGCCAGGCAGTCATCTGGGATGGTCCTCGCTCATTTATTCTATTCTATTTATTTTATTCTCTAGAGCAAGGAATAAAACAGATATTCGACAAATGTTTGCTGAGTAAGTGGATAAATAAACTAAAATAGAAATACTCTTCTTGAAAAAGTTAAAGAATTTTCCATATGCAAGATGTCTTATTAAATTTTAAATTACTTTTGTTACAAAAACATTACCAAAAAAGATAAAAATTTTAAAATCCACTATCTCATGATTGTAATAAAACCACAATTATGAGCAATGCAGAATACTTCTTTTGTTTATTTTTCTCATGTATAAACAAGCAACAGTATCTATTTTTGATCAGTCAAATCAAATCAAAGGAAAGGACTGTAGCGAGTTTGTACTGTGTGGTAGATACAATGCAAAGTGCTGTGGGTATAAGAGAAATAAGTTTCTCACAACAGTGAGTTAAAATCACTGTTAGATGATTTTATGCCAGAGAAAGGTCATAAGGACGATTCAATGTGATGAGTGTCTTAATGGAGGTGTGTATACACAGTTCTCTTTGAACTTACTGCATACTTGTCCTTTGACTTCTGGAAAAAAAAATAATCTTTGAGCTAGGTTTTCCAGAAGGGCTTGCAAAGAATCAGAGAAAGGGCTTACAGGCCACAGGGCACACAGCCCAGAGAAGGGCATGAAGGTCTGGGTGTGTGCAGTGCCTTCATGCAGCACCAAGCCAGCATGGAGGCTGGAAGAAGAGAGGAAGGGGCTGGGGAGCATGGTCACAGCCAAGAGACACTGTGTGTCAGTCCTCTTGCCCAACACCAGGCAGGGACAGCCCAATTTTATCCTACTACTGTGACCCCCCATCATTGTTTGTATGTGCAGAACCAGGGGTTCAAAACCGCTCAGAAGTTTACTGAGGTGCACAGGCAGAAAATGATAGAATCAGAACCCAGAATGACTGAGCAACCGAAAAACTACTTACTTCCAATCAGACAGTGTCTTAGAGTCAAAACACCCACCATCTGGAAAGGTCTCCTCTCTATCTATCATTTCCCCATGGACTGTATAGGATCTGAGTGAGGGCTCAGGAATAGAAAACATCTCTTCACACCGCCTGGAAACCATCTAACCCATGGGCCTTCTGGCAAGTGTGTTCTCTTTCAGCTGGACATCACTCAAAATTTCACAAGAAGCTATTGAGCCTGGCAGGGGGTACCTCTTTGCAGTACTAACACCTCATTAGCATGACCCCCATCCTGTCCTGATGTCCCTGTCCTTTTCCTGCCCCCAACACTGCCTTTGCTGGCATGCCCAACTATAATGAGCCTCCTCCAGCTGAAGAGCCCAGTGTCTTTGCACACCCCACCACGAATGGGACATGGGAAAAGGGCACCTCAAAGCCAGCCATCATGACCCCACATCACCCCAGTTTTAAAAGAACACAGGTACCCAAGGCACAAAATGAGACACTGTCGTCCTCCCTCCTCTCTCAGCCATCCCCCGACCACGATCTTACATCTGTTTCCTTGGAAATGAAAGATTTTTTGCAAATGCTAGATAACAATGTGTCATTCTGAGAATTTCACCATGTATATGTACAATCATCTTATTTATCATCATTATCTGCCACTAACCCACTTTTCTCCCCTTTTATCCTCACTATCTTGCTTAATTTGAAGTGTGTGGCATGAGAGGGGAAATTTGGTGGGAGAAATTACCAGTTCCAGCATGACATATGTTTTGAAAAAAGTGACCAGACAATCACAAAAAAGTTCCATCCTGAATAATTGGTCCATCCATCTTGTGTTCCGAGGGGGAAATGAGCCTCCTCCTGTCCATTCTGGTGGGCTGTCCCTGTCTGAAACACGCAGCCTCTTGTGCTCCTCTGGCATTTTGCTTCCCACAAAAGTCTCCTCATTTGCCTTCTGCTCCATGGAACTATGAGTGCTGGAACACAGAAACCCAGTCTTATTTGCCTAGATATGCCCCCATCCAACAGAGGTAAGCACACAGTAAAATAACAGCTACATTCATTTAGCACCACGTGCTGTGAGCTACTCCAGGGGCTTCCAGTGGATTGTTTAATATATTCCCCCACATCTCCCTCCAAAGTGGATGATGCTAGGAATCCCATGTTATAGAATATGTGCAACTCAGAGGGACCAGAGCCAAGATGGGAGAACAGTCAGGCTCTGGAGATGACCTCTTCTCCACTGATTTCTACTGGGCTCAAGAAACAGGTACTCAATGGAATAAAAGCATGTGCATACTTTTAGCCTAAAGGAAAAAATATTTTACTGCTGGGAGTGTGCCTGGAAGGACTTGCATTTGAAGGGTGATTTTTGTAGAGAAGGGATAAGTCTTGTTCTGATAAAATTCAGAGAAATAGAACAGAGCCAATTAGTTCTTAGGATGCATCTTTTGGCTCACACTAAAGAAAACCTTCTGAAAGTCAGAACTGTCTGTCAAAGCAAGGAATCAACTAAGGAGTGGATTCCATGCTACTGGGGACTTACCCCATCCTGGAAGAAAGCTTTGTCAAGAATCCTGCAGAATGCATCTGTGCCCAGGACAGAGGTTGAATAGAGGACCCATAAGCCTTCATGCAAATCATTCCAACATTCCCAGAGCCTGCAGTCCCCAGATGAGGACTGCTCACAGGCTTCCCTGGATTAGCCATCCCCAGTTCTCCAGGTGCAACAAATCTCCCTTCATCAGGCTCCCAAGAATTTGCACGTATCCCTGCTGTGAGTTTATCATTATGGGTTTGTCTCCAGGGAGCTGTAAACACCTGGGGAACATGGACCATCCCGAGGACACCAGGCACCGTGCCAACCATCAGGAATAGGTTCTTAGTGAATATTTGCTGAGCGAATGTTGTTGATGAGTGGAGGAGCCTGGCAAAGAAGCGAAGAGAGCACACCCCATGGGATGATACATTCTCCTGCAACCTGCCCATATCTGAGGTCTCATGCTTTCCTAATTCTGCTATTCTGTAGTCCCTATAAAACCATTTATCAGTGTATTTGTCAGAGCTCAATGAAGAGAAACTTGTGAGAACAACAGCCATAACTAACAATGATTAAGCTTTCGTTAATGGAAGGCTCTGGGTATTCACATGCATCATCTTACTCTATCCTTGAACAACTAAATGAGGTAGATTGCGTTTATTATCCCCATTTCGCAGACAAAGAAACTGAGGTTAGGTGACTGACCCAAGATCACAGTTAGTAAACAGAGAAGTCAGGAACTGAACCAGGCATTCAGGCCCAAGAACCTGTACTCCTACCCACCACCCTATGTAGGAACTATTGTGGTTCATTATCCAGCTACTCTGCAGGACTTGTGTGAGGTTCTTTTTTCTGACATCTAATCCCCACACCAAGTATATAAGATAAATACCACATGTCCAACTTAAATGATTTTCCCAATGACACAGCAATTATAGACCACGGCCAGGACTCGAACTCACTTTTGCCTGATTCTCAAGCCATCACCCTAATGCAGTTAAACACTTTGGGATGTGGTGTTGAAAATCAGGGACATTAGTTTCACTCTTTGCCAATACTTTTGCTTATCTACTCCTACCCTTCAAAACCCCAGTGAGATATGACCACCATTTAGTTCCTTCCCCGACCTCCTTCCTTCTCTCCTAAAGAACATTTTGAAGATTTTGGTATATTTGCCTCTAGAAGACATACACATATATACATTTCTGCAACACTGGCATCACATTCTACCCAGTGCTTCATAATATTTCTTTTATCACTTAACAACATAAAATGAAAAGTTTCTGATGTCATCACTTACTCTACGATTTTTCATTGCTACATGATAGGTCATCTTCATCTGTACTGCAATTCAGTAATAAATCCTTACTGTTGGGTAGATAATGTCTTCCAGTTTTTATTGTAAAAATCACTGGAACAAAGTTCTTTGTAAATAAATAGCTAGGCATGTCCCTGTGTCCACGTGTGTATGAGTGTGTATGTATGCAATACTTAGAAGAATTGCCAGGGTCAAAGTACATGGACGTTTGAATCTCGGGATCCATGTTACCAAAGCGCTCTCTGAAGTCTGCCCATCTCTAGTCCCACCAGCAGCATATGAGATGGATCATAGCCAGAACCGCAGCAACAGAGTTTTAAAACTTATAAACCCCTTTTGTCAAATGGACAGTAGACTTCTTCCTTTCTTCTTTCCTAGTGTGTATTTACACTTCTTTCAGGTACTTCTCCCGCTTATTAAAGTTAGCTGAATTTGATTTTGCCTCCACTGCTAGCTTATGAGTTTCCAAAGAGCAGAAATTACAAAACTCATTTAAGTTGTAACCTAACACCTCGCACACTACCTGGCCTATAGGAGATGCTCAGAAATTTGGCTGAATAAAGCCAAATTTGCTAGTAGTAAAAGAGAGTCACCAGCAAACATTCTCTGGAGAATTCAGCCCCTATTCATTACCAAGGTAGGATATATGTTTTTGTAATGATGTAATGCTGGGGTCCTCCAGTTCCACTGCTCCAAGCCCCAGACTTTGAGCCAAACTCTTCCTGGAAAACATACTCTGAGTTTCTCCTTATTCAGCTTACTGAACACCCACAGCATGCTTCTTCGTATATGATACACAAATCTCCTCCCAGAAATCCACAAAATGTACAGACAAGTTACCTTCAGTGTCTCAGCATCAAAAACCAATGATTTGTACCTCTGCATTTGGAAGGGAGCCACCCTCCAAATGCACATATGTGCTAAGGTTCCTTTCCAACATCACTGAGACCCCTTGAACAATCATTGCTCAGATACTCTGCATCCATTCTGGGCAACTTACCCCAGGGGGCACACAAACCTACCTCATTCCGATCATCTCAACTCTTCAAATTTATCTCAAAATATTCCATAATATGGACACTTTGCAACGTGTTTCCAGCTCTTGCCAGAATTATTAATTTCATCAATTAGCCCATTTATTATAAAAATAGCTATCACTTACGGAATATTTACCATCTGCCAGGCATTGTGCTAAATGCCTTACATATGGTAAATTATTTAGTTCTCACAAGAGTGCTATGAGGTAGACAGTATTGTCATCTTCACTTTATGGTGACAAAACTGTCACAAATGAAGCTAAGGATCTCTCTTGAGGCTGTGGTGTTAGGAGGTAGAAGCATGAGGAGGCAGGTACATCTGATTCCAGAGACCATGCTCTGAAACATTGTAATAGTCAACATAAGTTCATGGGATCTACAGTGCACAACCCTCCCTGCTGGGCATCATTGGTGTGAACCTTGTCCTTCCTACCTGAGATGTCTTATGTGAGATATGATAGGTGAGGGACCTTGTATGAGGACTCACTGTGTTCTCATCACAGTAGCCATATTCAGGTGAAATTTATTTCAGAATGTGATTTTTGTGTTGCTTAAAAGAAACCACAACCCAGAAATTGCACTACTAGGTATTCACCCCAAAGATACAAAGGTAGTGATCCAAAGGGACACCACCTGCACCCCAATGTTTAAAGCAGCAATGTCCACAATAGCCAAACTATGGAAAGAGCCCAGATGTCCATCCACAGATGAATGGATAAAGAAGATGTGGTATGTGTACACACACACACACACACACACACACACACACACACAGGAATATTACTCAGCCATCAAAAAGGATGAAATTTTACCATTTACTTTGACATGGATGGAACTGGAGCGTATTATGCTGAGCAAAATAAGTCAATCAGAGAAAGACAACTGTCATACGGTTTCACTCATATGTGGAACATAAGAAACAGGGCAGAGGATCACAGGGGACGGGAGGGAAAACAGAATGGGAAGAAATCAGAGAGGGAGAAAAACCATGAGAAACTCTGAACTCTAGGGAACAAACTGAGGGTTGCTGGAGGGGAAGTAGGTGGGGGGATGGGGTAACTGGGTAATGGGCATGAAGGAGGGCATGTGATGTGATGAGCACTGGGTGTTTTATAAGACTGATGAATAACTGAACTCTACATCTGAAACTAATGATGTACTATATGTTGGCTAATTGAATTTAAATTAAAAAAAAGAAACTGAAAAAAAAAAAAAGCTGAATTCTCTGTGTGTCAGATACTGGTCTCATTCATCCCACTTCACTGTCCTAGGCCCTCACTATTCCCTATCTGATTACTTAAAGCCTCTTAAATGGTTCCCCTTTCCTGTCTTCTTGATTCTGTCCCTCAAAATATTATCAGAGTGGTTTCTCTCAAACATAAACCCTACTACGCCACCTTCCATCCCAAATTTAATGACTCCCCTTCCCTTCAGGACAAGCCCCCCTTGGCAAGACATGATTGGGATCTGGCTAGACCTCCCCTCAGTCATGCAGACTTCTCCACTTTTCCATTAGAAGTCACTTCACTGGACTGTTCCCTTCCCCTGTAGGTCACTATACCTGTTCTTGACTTAGTTAACTCCTCCCCAGCCTTTCAAGGCTAACAAGTTGTTCATCCTAATGTGAAGGTAGCCCCTCCCCTACTGCTCTGGGTTCAGTGAAACACCCTCCTTTTGTGCTTCTTCCTCCACACTTCTATAATGCAAAATTCTGCTCTATTATGTATATTGCTCGATCAAAGCTGTATAGACTAAATGTCTGTGTCCCCCCAGACTCATATGTTGAAAACTAACTCCAGTGTGATGGGGTTTGGAAGTGGGGATCTTTGCGAGGTGACTAGGTCAGGGGTGGAGCCCTCACAAATGCGATTAGGACCTCTATTAAGAGACCCCAGAGAGCTCCCTTGCCACTTGCCATGTGAGGACACAGTGCCAATAGCCAACCAGGTAGTGGGCCCTCCCCAGATACTGGATCTGCCCATGCCCTGATCTTGAACTTCCTAGCCTGCAGAGGAAAAGAAAAAAAAAAATTTCTCTTGTTTATCAGCCACCCAGTTTATGATACTCTGTTATAGCAGCTTGAACCAAATGAAACAAAAGCCATGCCTTTTTTTTTTCTTTTTTAAATTTTATTTTATTATGTTATGTTAATGACCATACATTACCTCATTAGTTTTAGATGTAGTGTTCCATGATTCATTGTTTGCGTATAACACCCAGTGCTCCATTCAATACGTGCCCTCCTCAATACCCATCACCAGGCTAACCCATCCCCCCACCCCCCTCCCCTCTAGAACCCTCAGTTTGTTTCTCAGAGTCTCTCATGGTTCGTCTCCCCCTCTGATTCCCCCCCTTCATTTTTCCCTTCCTACTATCTTCTTCTTTTTTTTAACATATAATGTATTATTTGTTTCAGAGGTATAGGTCTGTGATTCAACAGTCCTACACAATTTTTTTAATTTAATTTTATTATGTTATGTTAGTCACCATACAGTACATCATTAGTTTTTGATGTAGTGTTCCATGCTTCATTGTTTGCGTATAACACCCTGTGCTCCATGCAGTACTCGTTATGCCATGCCCATAGAATCTGGGGGCTCTTGGGAAAGGGGGAGAAATTGTCTCCATGGCCGCCATATCTTCAAAGGCACCTCACACTCTGTACGTGCAGTAGACTGCCCTTGTTTCTTTCCATCATTTAATATACTCTGACAATGACATTCCACCATGTCACAAGCTTTTGCGGGTGGTAAGACAATCCACATTCCTCCAGAGATATTTTTTTCTTCTTCGTAGATATTTGTAAATATTTTTTGTTTATGTTCTTTTTCTCCTTTATTCTTATTATTCTTGCTTACTTTCCTCCTCCTTTCCTCCCTTCCTTCCTGAACACATGCCTGAATATTCAAATATTTCTTGGCACCTACAGCATACCAGAAGCTTTAGCAAATGCTGCAGACAGGAAGGTACAGAGGAAGAGTTCTTGTCCTCCCCTGACGTTCCCATGCTATAAAGGGAAAATGAGGACAGGTAGCTAGGCATTTCTGGTACAGTTTCATAATGATAGTAATAGTAAGAAGATGGCCCAGGGGTGCAGAGGCAGGCAGCTATCACAGCCCAGAGAGCAGGAGTCAGTCAAGACTTCTGTGAGGAGCGTACACTTTGTTGGGACATAAAGAAAGGCCACAGTTAGCAAAGCAAACAGAAGAAAAGGCATTCCAGGCAGAGGAGAGAGCTCAGCAAAGGCAGGAGAGGATGATAGCAATGAGAGGTGCAAACATTGCCTGGAGGTGAAGCTGAAAGGGGACAGAGTCAGATGGTGAGGGATTTGGACTGTGGGCACCAAGAAAGTTACGAAGTTTCCATATAATACATTGTCTATACTAACATTCATGAAACAGTTACTAAATGCCAGAAACTCTTCTAAGTGATTTGTGTGGTTTGTCTGGTTTAACCCTCCTATCAAAACTTGGAGATAAGAACTATTATTATCTCCGATTTAAGAATGGGGGATGGTTAAAATACCAAAGAGATATCAGTACACACCTATTGGAATGGCTAAAATCCAAAACACCAACAGCACTAAATGCTGGTGAGGATGTGCAGCAGCAGGAATGCTCATTCAGTGCTGGCGGGAATGCAGAATGGGGCAGCCACTTTGGGAGATAGAGTGGCAATTGATTACAAAACTAAACATCCTCTTGGTGGGTGGGGGATGGGGTAATTGGGTGATGGGCATTAAGGAAGGCATGGGATGTGATGACCACTGGGTGCTATACACAACTGATAAATTATTGAACACTATATCTGAAACTAATGATGTACTATAGGTGGATTAATTGAATTTAAATAAATTTTTTTAAAAAAAACCTAAACATCCTCTTACCATATGATCCAGAAATTGAGCTCCTTGGTATTTATCCAAAGGAGTTGAACACTTAGATCTGCACAAAAACTTGCACATGGATGTTGATAGCAGTTTTATTCATAATTGCCAAAACTTGGAAGCAATCAAGATGTCCTTCCGTGGGTGAGTGGATAAACAAACTGTGGTGTGCCCAGACAATGGAATATTATTCACCTCTAGAAAAGAATGAGCTATCAAAGCATAAAAAGACATGGCCTAACCTTAAATGCATATGACTGAGAGAAAGAGGCCAATCTCAAAAGGCTACCATCCCAACTATATGGCATTCTGGAGAAAACAAAACTATGGAGTAAAAGGATCAGTGGTTACCATGGGTTAGAGGTAGGAAGGGAGGACTAGGTTGAAGACAGAGGACTTTTAGGGTAGTGAAACCCTAGCATGATGCTATAATTGTGCATACATGTCATTATTCATTCACACAAATTCGTAGGATATATAATATCAGCACCACCATGGCAGGCTTCCAAGAAGTGAGAAGAAGAATTTGCCAGGCCCCGGCAAGAAATATCCCTAGAACTGACACAGCATCCCTTCCATAATATTCTGTTGGCCAGAGAAGTTACAGGGCTTGATTCCAAGTGTAAGATACAGAGTCCTCCACTTTTGAGGGAGACAGAGAGGCCACCGTGCAGAAGAGCAGGCAAGATGGGAGATAACGAAACCATTTTTAGAAAAATACAATCTATCACAGTCCTACAAATTAAATGTTTGTATTTGTTCCCTTGTGTTTTATTTTAGGAAAAACTGGATTACATCTAATAATTGCCCTCGCAGGCTGGGCAGGGGATCTTGTGAAACTAGACCCTGCCCTTCCTTTCAAATTTTAAAGTAAACAATAGCATTGGTGAATTTTAATTCAAAAAGAAAATAGAATGAGTCCAACTAACTGTGACATTGATGCCTAGCACAATTCTGGCATGTAGTTGATGTGCACAAAAATTTTTTCACATTTTGGAAAAAAATGTTAAAAATATTAAAAAAAAAAAAAACTGGTGGTGTGAACAGAGGCACGTCATTGAACTTCCCTGAGCATCTATTTAGTAACTTGTAAGACAAAACATTTTAACAGAATCATATTAAAATTAGCACCAGAGGTAACAGCAAAAATAAAACCAGCAATGGACAATATTGCTAATACATGTAGATTACAAAGAATATTCATATTTGAGTAGACATGACTTAGTTTGTCTCTTCAGAATGAATTCTGACTTCCTCAATCCTGAATGCCATTAACTTCCATTTTGGGATCCATATGATTCTGGGTAAATTAACTATCTCTGTTTCCAGGGGCAGAATATGTGACATATATCAGCCAATTAGTATGTTCATCCGACTTGGACACAGAGACTGATTTAGGGTGACCATATTGATCCATTAAGAGTTGCTTTTGGGATTTCTGCTGGGAAGGTGAAAGATTTCAACAGCTCTCCTGGACCATGAAGGTAGTAGCTCTCAGAGATATGTGGGTCCTCAGCGTTCTTCAACAGGAAACAGAAAAATGTCCATACACTGAACATATATAGCCTATGTTTCACTTCTGTTATTTAAAGCTTACTGTATTAATTCATGACTTGTTCAAACTTATAATGATTCCCCAGTCTGCCTGTTTTGTTTTGTTTTTTGTAGTTTCAAGTTTTTATTTAAATTCCAGTTAGTTAACATGCAGTGTAATATTAGTTTCAGGGGTAGAATTTAGTGATTTATCACTTACACACAACACCCGGTGCTCATCACAAGTGCCCTCCTTAATCCCCAACACCCATCTAGCCCATCTCCCACCCACCACCCTTCCAGCAACCCTCACTTTGTTCTCTATCATTAAGATTCTGTTTTATGGTTTACCTCTCTCTCATTTATCCCTCCATACTCGTTTGTTTTTTTTTTTTCTTAAATTTGACATATGAATGAAATCATATAGTATTTGTCTTTCTCTGACTTATTTCACTTAGCATAATACACTCTAACTCTATCCTTGTCATTGCAAATGGCAAGATCTCATTCTTTTTGATGGCGGAGTATATATATATATACCACATCACCTTTATCCATTCATCAGTGGACAGACATTTGTGCTCTTTCCATAATTTGTCTATTGTTGATAATGTTGCTATAAACATCGGGGTGCATTTGTCCCTTCAAATCAGTATTTTTGTATCCTTTGTATAAATACCTAAGAGTACAATTGCTGGATCATAGGGTAGTTCTAGTCTGTCTTAAGCCACTTAGCTGTCATTTGAACCTGAAAGAGTCCACTGTGCTGCATACTAATATTCCTTCTATCAGCACCTCCAGAGCTACCACGGTCCTTTTCACGGTAACAGGTACCAAGTGGCAGAATTTGGAAAGTCCAGCTTTCCAATTTTAAGGTTAAAGACTTTGTTAGCTGAACGCAAATTAGGCAAAGTCTAAGCTTTACACCAACAGGTATGTGTTCTTTCTCTAAAATAACAAAGCAGGAAATCTGTCTTGGGTATCACTGAAACTTTGGCTCCTAGAACACTGTGGGCCTTCAGTACAGGAGAAGTACTGTTGCATGAATAAATTATTTTAGGCACATTAATTTTTCCTTCTGAGCTCCAGTCTCATATTTTTTTATTAACATATAGTGTATTATTAGTTTCAGAGGTAGAGTTTAGTGATTCATCAGTTGCATATAACACCCAGTGCTCATTGCATCATGTGCCCTCCTTAATGCCCATCACCCAGTTACCCCATCCCCTCACTATTGCCCCTCCAGCAACCCTCAGTTTGTTTCCTATAATTAAGAGTCTCTTATGGTTTGCCTCCCTCTCTGTTTTCATCTTATTTTATTTTTCCTTCCCTTCCCCTATGTTCATCTGTTTTGTTTCTTAGATTCCACATATGAGTGAAATCATATGGTATTCGTCTTTCTCTGAGTGACTTATTTCACTTAGCATAATACCCTCTAGTTCTATCCACATCATTGCAAATGGCAAGATTTCACTCTTTTGATGGCTGGGTAATGTTCCATTATATATATATATGTTCCTATATATATATATATATATATCACATCTTCTTTATCCATTCATCTATCAATGGACATCTGGGCTTTTTCCATATTTTGACTCTTGTGGATATTGCTGCTATAAACATTGGGGTGTAGTTGCCCCTTCAAATCATTACATTTGTATCTTTTGGATAATGGATAAATACCTAGTAGTTCAGTTTGTAGGTCATAGGGTAGCTCTATTTTTAACCTTTTGAGAAACGTCCATACTGTTTTCCAGAGTGGTTGCACCAGCTTGCATTCCCACCAGCAGTGTAAGAGGGCTCCCCTTTCTCTGCATCCTCGCCAACACCTGTTGTTTCCTGAGTTGTTAATTTTAGCCATTCTGACTAGTGTGAGGTGATATCTCATCATGGTTTTGATTTGTATTTCCCTCATGCCGAGTGATGTTGAGAATTTTTTCATGTGTCTGTTGGCCATTTGTATGTTCTCTTTGGAGAAATATCTGTTCATGTCTTCCGCCCATTTCTTGACTGGATTTTTTGGCTTTTTGGGTGTTGAGTTTGACAAGTTCTTTATAGATTTTGGATACTAGTCCTTTATCTGTTAAGATATTTGCAAATATCTTCTCTCAGTCTCCTCATCTTTGACAGAGAGATACTGACTGTTCACTCACAGATATATAATAATGATCAAGGTAGATTATATGCAGCATATACAGTGCCTAAAAAAAACTACAGTTGAATAAGAAATGTTAGTTCACTGCCCGCAAGTCTGATATGATTCCATGCCATTCTGTCTCCCTATATTTCCTATCTACAAAGAATTTTCATTCAGAATTTTTTTGTTTGACTTCAAATTGGGGCCAGTTAGGTTTCCTGCCACCAGTTTTTCTACCTTGGTCTGATTCATTAGTATTAATAGCAGCGACCCCTGGCATGTCAAATAGTGAACATTCATGACAATGGGCTTTAATTATAGAAGCCAAGGTTACAGTTGTTACTTCTGTGGGTAATTTCCATTCCTAAGTTCATTAAACTCTTAAAAGTGGAAAGGTCAATAGTGATTTATTCCAGTGACAGCAAACTCAATAGCAATCCTGTACAAACAATCCTTCCGTCTTGACATATGGCGAGACTAATAGCTAATGGAGCTAACTTCATAAGGCAGTGAACTGCCTACTTAGATTCATTTTTTAAAGCCCAATGTTATACAAAAAGAGGACATTCCCAAGGCACTACACTTGGGTGAAGAAGACAGAAACCGGGGGCAGCATGAGGTTGGAGGTCCTGTTGCCTTGACCATTTCGTATCCCAGCATCTAGGACACGACTGGGCTTATGTGCTAAATGTATGAACATGTCCACCCTGGGCTTTCATCATGGTGTTGCCTCAGGTTGGCAAAAAATAGAAAAACAAAAGAGTCTGCACTTAGATAATTCATGGGAGGAAAGGTGGATGGCAGAACAGAAGCAAGACACAATTGCAGAAGAGCAGAGATTCTGAGACAACATGCCTGGTGTGGGGAGAAAGACTGAGCTAGGCAAGAGCCACACTGGAACCAGGTGTGACTTTCCCCACCTCGTTATGCGCCATGCCTGGAGGAGTCCTGGGCAAGAGGAAGGATCTGTAAAAATAACCCGGCATCAAGTAGAGAAGCTCCCATCCTCTTACCTGAACTAATAGGCCAATATAAGTTGTCTAAAGATTTCCTGTCTCAAATGTCCAAGGCATATGAACACATGCCTATATGAACAAAACACCAACAAAACCATTTATCTGTTGTCTGTCCTGGAAGTAAGTCTGTCCCCAAGCATCTTCATCTACAGGACAGATGCTTTCTTCCTCTCTTACTCTCTTACACATTTAGTAAAGGGGCACCAAAATTATACTATATTCCATGCACTGTCCCATACAAAGGGAATATAACAGTAATGAGAAACAACTTTTGCCAATTATTTCAGAAGCTTACACTCTCCTAGGTTAGGAAATTAAAACAGAGAGATAAACAGTATTGAAGGAGTAGAGGAAGAAACGACAAAAGGAGATTCAGGTAGAGAGTATCAGAGGGGAGGACATGGGCTGCCTGGGCGACATGGGCACTGATGCCCCGTGGGATATGGATTGAAAGGAGTGCATTCAGTCCAGGGTGGGGCCCCTAGAAGGCCAGTGGGGGGACCAGTCACAAAGTCCTGCACTTGTATCTACAGTCGACACCATTCCATGAGGGGCTTACTCACCCAGCACTTTATGTATAGGTGCTCAGTGGTGATTTCTTGGATAAATTAATATAAATGTATCATATTTTAGATATCTATTTTTGCTTCTATATTTAAATTGAGTCATTAAGCAAGCTTTTTGATCTTACCCTGATATTTTTTTTCATTCTTCTCCTCTCCTTTAACCTGATCAGATTCTGTTAATAAAACATATTTAGCCCTGCCCCTTTGCCTGGCATTAGTTTGCTGGGTTCTATAACAAAATACCACAGATTGTGTGGATTCAACAACAAAAAAATTATTTTCTCATAGGTCTGCAGACCAGAAGTCCAAGGTCAAGGTGTCGGCAATTTGGTTCTCCTGAGACCTCCTCCATGGCTCAGAGGCAGCTGCCTCCTCACTGTGCCCTCCCGTGGTTTTTTTCCATGCCCACGCTGCCCCAATGTCTCTTCTTTTCATAAATCTGTACAAGGCACAGGGCATGGGGCTTGGCTGGGCACTCACTAAAAGATGAGTAATACATGATCACTTGATCCACCTAGACCATTAGTATTTAATGGATGTAATGACTGTGCCGGTAAGTTTCCCAGACAAATCCAACTTGCATTTCAACTGGCAACATATACACCCTGGAGGGGGCCGCCTCCCTGCCACATGGCTCTTTCAGATCACAGTCACTGGGCCAAAGGTAGACACTCACCCAATGCTGGGTCAGTCAAAGCTGTGTCCTGGGGTTTTCTATGGGCTCCAAAGACTGACACAGAAAACTGGAGTTGGATACTTGTTCATAATACAAAGGAGGTGAATATTCTAAAAGGTAGCTTTTAATGTATTTACTTTATAACTGAAGAAAACAAGCCTCAGAAAAGTGAGAAATAGAGGCATCACCCATGAGCACCATAACCATGGGTGATGCCCCTATTTAACTGATTGGATATATATATATTTATATTTAATATTTTATATTATTACATTAAAATATTAAATAATATATCTTATAAATAAATACACACACAGAAAGCATGTGTTGTGAAGACCTTGGACTATACATATATTTTATATAACATGTATATATGATATATATCTTATATTTTATGCAATATTATATAAATATAATATATAAAATATTCGTTGGTACCTTTCCCTTAATAGAGGCTAAAAAAACTGTTAAAGTGACTTAAATTTAGTTCCTTCTAAAATGTATATATTTGTTTTTCTCTGAGTACTTGTTCCTGCTTCTAATAGGCTATTACAGCCCGAGTGTTTTGAGGGCATTTTTAAAGATTTTGAAAACACCACAAAGAATCTAATGGAACACAAATATTATTGTCCATTGCTTACCAACCCAAACTGCAGTAATATGTTCAAGTATTATTTCCTCACCTCATTACCACTTAATTGAATTAAAGCTGAATTTGTATTTATGCTGTATAATTAGGAATTACAGGTAAGGGACAAGAACATTCTCATTACTGGCCATCTGTTTGTGAAAAAGTAGCAGTAGAAGAGTCCCCAGGAATGCTTGCTGTGAGGGTCCACACACATGGAATATTAGTGCTAGAAGGACAACTCCTCGCTGCTTAAAGAGATACAGCTCTGAGATTAAGAAATCACAGAGCTAGTTAGAAGTAGACCTGGGCTGGAACCCCATTTTATGAGCCAACTTATTTGAAATGTATTTTTCTTTCTAGAACCATTCTTTCCCAGTATCCAAACAGATCTCTGTCCACCAAGCATGCTCAGTAAAAGACTAGAGGAGTGTGAGCAGCCAGCTGCATAAGCAAGTCAACCAAGGATCAAGAACAGACTCATCACCAAGTCTTTCCAGAGAGCAGCACCTTATAACTGGTCATCAGTCTTGCTGTTCTGCTCTGACAAAAAACAATGCATCTCTTCAATGAACGTCAAGAGCATGTCTCGCTCTCTCGCTCTTATTTTCCTCTCTTGACAGTTTTCTAGCATGTTCCATGTCACGTCCATGGCATTATATTGGCATCAATGTGCATTCATCATCACATAAGTAGGTGGGTGCCCCTATTTTACTGATTGACGAAATGGAGACCCAAAGGTGTCCAAGTGACTTGCCCCAGGCAATAATAAAGCCAGAACCCAAACAAGGGGTATGGTCAGTGGAGAAACTCACTTGTCAACAAGAACGAGGAGTCCAGGCAGTGATAAAAACCACTGATGGCCTGCTGTACCACCCCAGAGGGGAGGAAATAAAGTTTTCATGAACGTTTTCACTCATGCCTACGTTACTCATTCACTCACAGAACTGTGCAACAGGCTCTGTGCTAGGTCCCGGAAGGTCCTACTGGGCAATGTTTATGGAGCCATGCCTTGGACTCACATCGCTACTCTGCTGTCCCCTAGCCATGTGACATTAGGGAAAACACTTACATGTACTGGTTTCAGTGCCCTTAACCAGAAAACAAAACCGACAGCACTCACCTCATAATTACAGCATCACAAATGATCTATAAATTCACTGACATGGCAAATACTTGACTGGACTCCAAGGCAGACACTGTGCTAGGCACATGGATAAAGGATGGCTGCTATCCTTTTGGGGATGACACAAAATAAAACACAAGCATCTTGTTCTCAATACATTTAATCTTGCATGGTTGCAATCTAGTGATGCCCATACCCAGAGGAGGAGCATGTCAGCTCCTGGCAGGTGACTCAAACTACAGAGCATGAGAAGTCAGGGAGTCAGTGGGGCTACTCTGATGCGGGAGGGCTTCAGGAAGGGGTTGGGGGTCTGGAGTAGGACCCTAAAGGGTAAGCAGAATGTTAGCTGGCAGAGATAAACATGACAGGCCCAGCAGGCAACAGGAATGAAATAAATCAAGGTCTAAGAAGAAGAAAAGGCAGCTGGGAAGGTATTGACAAAATGACAAGGTTGATTGGAACAGAATACGCATCCAAGGGGGTTTATGTGAAGCCAGAAGGAAGGTCAGGTACAGGAATGAGATCTTCAGTAAGAGGGAGTGGAAAATCTAGGCACCAGGCCTTCGGGGAGGTGGGAGGGGAGGAGTGCCACTCAAGCTCTTCATCTCCACCTCTACCCCTTCCTTCCAGGGATGGCAGCTGGATGCAGGTAAATTGTGCTCGGGGCCCATGTCTCGTTTTTATGATTTACCAGTTCAGTCTTTCAGCAGGGTGAGAATATAGAGTGTGGTGGATGGCACATGCTCGGGGAATTTATGTTGCATAGCTAAACATCATGTCTGCCTATCTCTTCCCAGTAATCTCTGATAATACCCAAATGGGCTTTTTATTTTAAACATCTGGACAGCCTTATGGTGGTGGAGAATTAAGGTGCTGAGTGAAGAAAACCACACAGTCATAAAGTCTGTCGGATAAACAAAGCTTTCTTTGGAACATTAACTCCTTTACTGAGAAATTGTCTCTGTTCCTCAAAATGCACTTAGTAACTTTACATCTTCATCTCCAGGTACCACTTTTCTCTTGCAAATACTCTCATGGCAGTTAATGGGGCCATTAAGGTAGGAAACTATGAGATATTAGCATAAAAAGAACATTGCCAGGAAAGAGATGCAAAAGGCCCTTCCTCACTCAGGCAAGCTCCTTTTCCCCCTTTTGGCATTTGCTTTTGTTTTATAACAGCAGAAATTCCCATTGTGGGTGGTGGTAATTTTAGCTAGATAATAACTCTGTCGACACCGTCATAAATTGGTAAAAGGTGTGTAACTCAGGGAGGGGAGAGACTAGAATGGAGAATAATCAAGTAGTTCTATTTGTTTTTAATACATACAGCCATTCAATCAAGAGAGGCTGTGCATTTTCTCTTCTCTGAGATCGCTTGGGTTTCTTCTCCCTTGAAAAGGGTGATGAAGTCCAGATGGTATATACGGTCCCAGGTCCCAGCCTTTGCAAGTGCTGTGTCATCTGCCAGATGCCCTCCATGTCCTAGAGTCTCTGGGGATCAACATCTCACTCGGGAAGGTTCGGCTCATGTGTTTTCTACAGCATGAGCCTGCCCAAACCCCCCAGAGGAGGCTTGAAGCTCCCATTTCTGAGTTACTGGAAAACCATAGTCTCTTCTCCCATGGTTTTGCCATTGCCTTATGGGCAAATGCACCCCCTCCCCAGTGGCTGTGGTGGCATGCAGACAGCAGGACTGGGTAGGGTGGGTAGGGATTCTAGAATTCTGGTTCCTGGACCCTAGTACAGTGCCTCACACAGAGTTATACAGACTTTTATGTATCTGTTTTCTATAGTTGCATTATAGATTATCATATACTTTGCAACTTAACATAATTCCCATTTTTTGTTTGTTTGTTTTTGTGAGTCAGGGTCCAGGCAGGGCTAGCTGGGTCCTCTGCTTTGGGTCCCCCAAAGTATCATTTAGGGCTGGGTGCTCATCAGATGCTCAACAGTGGAGGGACCTGCCTCCACGCTCACTCAGGTTGTTGGTAGCTGTTGGACTCATGACAGCTGTCTTCTACTTGCTTACAAGGAGAAGAAGCCTCCAGAGATTATGCTAAGTCAGAGTCTTACATAACATGACATAATCATGTACACGGTGCCTTGTCATCTTTGCACATTCTATTGGTTAGAAGCAAGTCACAAGACTCACTTCTTGGGAGGGGATTCAGCAAAGGCATAGATATCAGGAAATGGGATCACGAGGGTCCCTTCAATATCTGCTCAGTATACAGTTGGTTTAATAAATCTCTAACCCAAACAAACTCCTTTGTTTTCCCTGATCACAGCCTTCCTGAACCTGGTATTGGCTGGATGCCATGTCTTTCAGGGATTTGAGATCCTCTATTCAATGCCCGCCTTGTAATCCACAGGTCTTCACAGGGCAGAGTTCACGTCTGTCCAGTCTTGACAGTATATCCACAGAACCTAGTAAGGACTGACCTATGCTAGGTGTACAATATTATGTCTCAAATGAATGAATTCATTCATAAATGGGGAGAGTACATGAGTGTGCTCAGTCTTTGGTGTGAGCCAGAGACTGTGGACCTTATATCCTTCTTTATGGGATATTTTCCCTCCGTGTTCTATAAGTGTTGGTTTGGGAATGAATAAAACACCAACAGCCATATCCCATGCCAGTAACTCATTTCTTCATTTCTTTAGACCTCTTCTTTAAAACACCTCTGCATGGACAAGTCCCCAAACAGAGGATTTTGCCTCAGGCCAGGAAGCTTGGAGTTATTCACATATGAAATAGGCAGAGATAAACCACAGCTGAAGGAGCACACGACTTTCCTGCAGATAATCATCAGGGCCCTTGTATTTGCACGCCCTCTTGTTTCTCTCCCCTCTCCACTCTCCACTGATTCCATGCTGTCTTGCTGGTGCACATTTCTGGATTGCCCTGAGCCATGATTTATTCTTTCCTGCCTGATACTCTTTGACCAACCTGCTCCCTAACCTTGTAGAGCCCTGAAACCCTTCTTTCTAATTTCAATTTGTCCTTCATTTTCACTCCCAGAAATGCCCATATGTGATCAGTCCCCTGCCCCAGATTTGACTGCATCAGCTCTACTGCTACCGTCCTAACAATGCCTGTCACAACACGTGCAGGTCTAGTAGTTCCAAATTTGGAGGCTCCTCTAGAATACCATCACCCTCTTCAAGACCTTGTATGTAAAGGCACAGATATGTTCTAAGTAAATGGATAGGAAATATACACCATGTACAGAGAAAGTATACATCTTAAGTAGCATATTGATTTCGGATAAGTTATAGCTTAAAAGCGGGCATATTGGGGCACCTGGGTGGCTCAGTCAGTTAAGCATCTGCCTTTGGCTCAGGTCATGATCTTCAGGTCCTGATCGAGCCCTGCATCAGGCTCCCTGCTCATCAGGGAGTCAGCTTCTCAATCTCTCTCTCTCTTTCTCCCTCTGCCCCTCCTCCCTGCTTGTTATCCCTCTCTCTCTCTCTCAAGTAAATAAAAATATTTAAAAAAATAAAAAAATAAAATAAAAGCAGGCATATTAAGAGATTAAAAAGAAAAAGCCCTGTGAGATAGGCAGGGGATGGCATTATAACCACATGGATGTGACGAATGAGAAAACTCAGACTTACAAAAGAGAGTCTTGTTTAACAGTGTCTGGCTTGGCACAGTCTCCCCACCAAATCACAAGCTTCCTGGAGGGAGAGTTTCCACCTTGTAAGTCTTCATACCCTCTGCAGGAGCAACATCAGCATGAGGAAGGCATTCCACAACCGATCACTGAGTGTACTATCTACTACCAACTATCAGGGCATGATAACCCCCTGACACATTTTCCAAATTGCCATTCAATATGTACAAAAGGGTTCTGATATGTCAGTGGACAGCTAATGTCTGTCCTCCTTGGAACTACCCCACACCAGTAGTCCCATAGTTGCTGTGTAAGCTACTGTTGGTTCAACATGACCCAATCTGGCCACTCTTGATTTACCCAAGGGTGTGTACGTGATGAAACAGGGTCCTCTCTTTCTCCTTTCTTCATAATTCTGAAACTAAAACTGAACAGAATTCATTAACTGGTATCTGAACCTATAATGTGTAGAACTCGGGTACTTTTTATGGCCATGATTATCCAAAATTGATTTGAAACTTGGAGGAATCTGTTCAGGGGAGAGACAACAAAGAAAGTGCAAGGAGCAAAAAAGAGAGAGAAAGAAAGCCTTTGCATAGATTCAAGTCCTCAGCTCCAGCTGATTCTTAAACCCATCTGCATTCCCATTCAGGGTCCTGCGCAGACCCCAACTACTTTTTGAATGAGTCTCTTTTTGGCTTTAGTTGGTTCATGTTGTGTTCTCTGCAACAAAATGGAAGTTTTAACCAATGTATTAATTTGCCCCTTACAATTATTTCAGATCAAGAATACCTTTCCCGTTTATAATTTTTTTTAAATGTAAAATAGAAAGATTATAAGAACAACATTACAAGAACAGCAGTAAGATGGTATCAGATATATTTTGGGAGAAGCGAAAGGTCTTTTCAGCATCCCTAAAATTTCACCATGTTGCCAGCTGTCTGTTCCCCTTACTCAGCAGGCAGGTTCAGCCTGGTGCATTGTTGGGCCTGCAGCAATATTCCCCAGCAGCAAGGATAGCACATCATCCAATTACATGGTCTATTGTTTCATTATTCACCCTACATTGGCTGCACCTGCCACCAACCCCGCTCTCCTTCATTTCCTACTTGTTGGCTTACCTCCCCCTGCACACACCACAATCACACTCTGCTCTGAGCCACCTCAGTATCCCATTAGTCTCAGTAAACAATATGCTTCACTTCAATTATGCATTTAGAAATAGTATCTCAATTCCTACTGCCCATTTTGGCCAATATTTTACTGCAAACCTGGAGGAATAGGAATGAATCATGAAAGCAGAAATTTCAGGGCCAAATTAAAGTGCCTTCCATCCTCTACTCTTTCATGCATACTTGGTCCGGGTGTAGTCACACACCATACAAACACACACACATAAACACACATCACATACAACATACACACACCACACACACACACACATGCCCACACATCACATACACACACAACACACATTACATACACATACACAACACACACACACACCCCACATGCACAGATACATACACACCACACACACATACGAAAAACACACAGAACGCACACACCTGCACTCACACCAAGAGAGCCTGGCACTTGGCTAGAGCAGTTAATTAATGTAATACATTTTCTGAGCCATGCCACTTTTTCTTTATGTTAAGTCAAATAGTACTTGAGCAATGTCATGAGACATGGGAGAGAAATGAAAATTTGGTGTCTGCCTTTAGGGAAATTTCACTGTAGCAGGTGGAAGACACACACACAGGAAGAGTATTTCCAAACAATAAGATTCAGAAGACTTGAGTCCTACATCCAGCTGAATCATCAGGGTCCAGGCCAATAAACCAAAATCACATTAGCAATTTTAGTAGAAATAATTTTATATGAGGAAATTATTAAATAAGTATAAAAAAGCCCAATAAGCAGGGTGCCTGACTGGCTCAGTTGGTAGAGTATCTGACTCTTGGTCTTGGGGTCATGAGTTCGAGCCCCACATTGGGCCTGGAGCCTACTTTAAATAAATAAATAAATAAACACATACATACATACGTACATACATAAGAAAAATAAATAAAATTTGGGGTGCCTGGGTGGCTCAGTCAGTTAAGCGTATAACTCTTGATTTTGGCTCAGGTCATGATCTCAGGGTCCTGGGGTCAAGCCTGACATCAGGCTCCATGCTCAGCGGGGAGTCTGCTTGAAGATTCTCTCTCCTTCTCTTTCTGTTCCTCCCCCAACTCTCCCTCTCTCTCTAAAATCAATCAATCTTTAAAAAATAAAATAAATAAATAAAATTTTTCAAAGACCAGATAAGCAAAGGGAAATTCTGAGGTAAGCAGTGGCAATAACTATACAAATGAGCTGTTCCATCTAGGACTGGGTGAAATGGAAATCACTCAGGTCACCACTGTGTGCCTTTCCACTATGCAGGACCTCCCGCGTCTCTGGATTGCATAGGGTAATCTGCTTGGCCTCTGTCTCCACAGTCCTCACTTGAATATCAACCCCTCTAAGTCCTGACCACCCCAAAAAGAGGCACAGAATGAGGAGGGCAAAGGAAAGATAAGGATATGATCTCAAGTGTAACCTGCAGGAAAGGAAGTCTCCCAGGATGTCTGCGCCCTGTATCAAGTGGATCTCACCCCATGGAGTCATTAAAAGGAGAATGTTGCAGCCATTTACTGTTAGGAGGGCACAGGAGGGACAGGTTTGAGGAAATCTCAGGAGACGAGTTGGACACGTCAAGTTTGACATTTCTATCAAACATCTCCACCACTAAGTAGGCAGCTGGATGCAAGTCTGGTGGGGTTGAGGTCCTATCTAAGACAGCAACGTCAGAGCTATCAGCTTCTAGCTGGTATTTAAAGCCATGACATCAGAGGAAGTCACCAACGAACCAAGGAGATGGAAAAGAGAAATAAGCAGAGATGTGAGCTCTGGGAGGCACCAAGCTGAGAGGCTGAGGGCACAAGGAGGAGCCAGTAAACAAGAAGACTAGAATAAAGTAGATAGTGGAGTGGCCTGTGGTGCCTCAGGTGCCTCATCAAGCTGATGACCGTGGAGGTACAAGGACTAAGTATATTGGCAATGCTGATATCATTCAGGATCCAGGGACGATACCGACAGTCGCCCAATTATTTTAAACAGGGAAAATCTGATATAAAAGAATCACCACCGAGATATTTAAGAACTGAAAAGGGAAAACACTAAGGTATCTGGGAGGTCAGCTCTTCGGGAAGCTGCCACCAGCCCCAAGAGACTGAAATGATCCACATAGATGTTTGTTGGAGGAGACACGGGCACTGAAGCTCAGGCATTCCAGGAGGGGACACTACTGGGCTGGTATGGGTATCTCCACACTCAAAGCAGGGGCCCCACGGAGCTGGGTTCTGGACTTCCAAAGATGTGACAGTGGCCAGCTTGTACTGGTATCTCTGAAGAGACAGCTGGATCTGTATGTGCAGTTTGGAACCACCACTGCCTGGATGAACAAAAAGCATTGCCAGGGTTATGTCACTGGGGTGGGCAACAAAAGCAGGCAGAATGCAGAGAGGAAGCAGCACACCCCTTCCCTTCTGTGGCCTTCCTCTGGGTCTCTGTGAAGCTGGATGACGGGAGTGGGAGCTGGTGTGAGGTGGATGACCAGAGATGACAAGTGCCTGAGCCACAGGGCGGGAGGGGTCATCTACGTGGATAGGAACTCCACTATCAATTAGGGACAGTGAGCCAGGGGCCATTCCATAAGGCTTAAGGGCAAGTCCTGGTGGAAATGAGAGTAGAGAAGGACCAGCTAAACCTGCAAACAAAGGTCCAACAAAAAGTGACTGCCAAGCACCACACCTTTGTCTGCCATATGGAACCCAGTGTCTTAAAAGGCAAAATACTGATTTGGGCCAAGGGCTGACATTTTTTCCCTGTAAAACATCAGTTAACAAATTTCTGAGGCATCATGAGCATCATGAATAGTCACAACTACTCAATTCCAGCAGTGCAGCAGGAAAGCAGCCATAAACAATATATAAATGAAAGCATGTGGCCGCCCAATAAAACTTTATTTCTTGACACTGAAATGTGAATGTTTCATCATTTTCACATGTCCTAAAATTGCATGCTTTTGACTTTTTTTCAATCATTTCAAAGTGTGAAAGCCATTCTTATCTGGTGGGCTAGAGCAGCCAGGAGGATTTTCCTGAAGGGTGTGCTTGGCCATCTCTGGGTTTCAGCTCAGGCTCTGCCTTCACAAAACACCAAAACCCACAGATAACAAGCCATGGGCACAACAATATCTATTTCGAGGTGGAAAACATGAATACGATTTTGGAAAGATATGCTAGAAGTTCTTTGCAAGTTCCAGAACCTAGGCAAGCTGTGGAGGAAGTAGAATATTAGAGACTATAATGTGCTGATCTAGACATGGAAGGAAAACTATAAGAATGCCACCACCTCTTAATCTGCAGAGCAGATGTCCTTGCTTGGGTAGAACCATGCATTACTCCTCACGGCCCCTCCAGAGCCTCTCTGTCTGGCAATTTTCCATAAAATGGCCAATATGGGAGGCTAGAAATCATCATTTTCAGATTCAGTCTGTCTTTATGGGTTGCCGTAACACGGGGTGTGACAGCAATCTGAGATGACAGAAAGGACATGCCTAAGCTCTCTCATAGACAAGGGCTATTTACCACCACATGAATGATTATCCAAAGCACACCAGGAGGGCTGATAGGAAAGACAAGGAAGGAATGAACTACCTGGAAAGAATTAGCTGTTGGCCAGCTGCGCCCGTCCTGGGCTAGCTACCTGCTGATCTGCTCTGGAGCCCAACGGAACAAAGACCATATTCTCCCTCACTCCCGCTCTTATCAGTCTGGAACCAACGTGGTTGCTACAGCATATCCCTTCATGCTTTCCCCACCACACACACCCCAGTTCCCCAAATCAGGTAAAGCAAGAGGGGTAGTGACACCAGCAGGGAAGAAGGACACAGTCATTAAGGGTGAATGGCTCTATGACCAGCCTCTCGGGAGTGCAAATCTCTGCCACTTCATACCGTGAAGCATAAGAGGAGGCAGATTATTTAGTTGCTCTTCACATTAGTTTCTTCAACTATAAAGACCCGCACATAATAGTGGCATTAATCCCACTCCACTGTCTTGAGAATTAGAAGGGTCAACACATGTTAATTGCTTAAAATAGTGCCTGGATGCAAAGGAAAAGATTTAATAAATATAATTGACTCTCGAGCCTGATATAAAAGCCATGGTTAGTTTTCTACTAACTTAGTGGACAAGCTCCAAGCTCCTGAGCTTGAGACCTCATGTGTCATGAGCTAGAATCACACGAGATTTCTGAATATTCTATGAATACTCCACACCCATTCTCATTCACCCTTTTGTACTCACTCTTTTATGTACCTCATAAATCTTTCCCTCTCTCTGTCCTAAAATCCCTACTCATCCTTTCAGATCTAGCATGAAAGTTGCTTAATTTTGTACTTTCTCAGCCTCTGGAAAGTATTTAATTCCTTCTCCCATAAGCTCTCTGGGCACTTTCCTTGGCTCGAATGGTGTCTGACAGTTAAAATGGGTCTTCAGGAACTCTAGCTTTCTGGCAGTTCTTTTTTTTTTTTTTTTTTTTTAAAGATTTTATTTATTTATTCATGAGAGACAGAGAGAGAGAGGCAGAGGGAGAAGCAGGCTCCCAAGGAGCAGAGAGCCCGATGCGGGACTCGATCCCAGGACCCTGGGATCATAACCTGAGCCGAAGGCAGACGCTTAACCATCTGAGCCACCCAGGCGCCCTGGCAGTTCTATTATAAAAGATGAAAGTCCTTTTATCTCTCTGGCAGAGGGCAGGTTTTCCCACACACATTCCATAACATTAGTTAACCTTTGCTTCATACCCAAAACAGAGTTATGAGATTTTGTATTTGCAAGAGAATGCCTTCGGTGCTTTGGCTGGACACAAATTTCCTTCCTTTGGTTCCCCTTGGTACTGCTAAGAGATACTGGATTTTTCTTAAAGTAACAAACATCGCCTGAAAACCAAAAGGGAAATACACAAAGGAACACACATGTGCAGTGATCATGGAAAGCCCCAGTTCTGGGTATGGAGTAGAGGTTCCTGATCTACTGGGTCAGAGATGGGAGCACGTAGCAACAGGTGGAGTGTTGAGTGCAGAAATGCATGGATTCAAATTCCAGCCTGAGGACCTAATAGCATGTGAACTTGAGCAAGTTTATTCATAGGTGAGAATCCTGATTCAAAAATTGGGCCGGGGCACCTGGGTGGTCACACTTCAGTAGATGCCTACCCCCCTGCCCCTTCCCCAAAGCTTTGGGTGCTCAGATTTCACCTACCTTCAAAACATAACTATGGCTAGTGTGTGGAAAAGGTGGGTAGTTCACCCAAACTCAGGTAGTGAAATTTGCACAACTAGAAAATGGCAAGAAAATCATTATCAATTCATTTAATCCTGAACTCTATCCCATGAGATAGCTACTTCTTATTATACTCATTTTATAGATGGGGGAAACTGAAGCACAGAGAAGTTAAAGCAATCTGTCAAAGTCACACAGTAACAAGTGAAAGATCTGAGATCCCACCAGAAGGTAAGTCTGGTTCACTCCAGACCTCTCTCTAAGCACCTTGAAACACTGTGATATTTTGCATTGATTGTAAAATTGCTTTGCTTGTACAGGGACAGATCATGCATTGGTGATCTGGTAATCAGTGTTTAAAGCTTACTAATTGTAGCCTATTAGACATCTTACAGGAGGGAATTTTATAAACAGTAAACAGTAAACTGTGGAGGGTTTCCCAGGAAATGGATTACAATTAGGCATTTTCTGGTAAGTTCTGAGATCTTTTTAAAAAATGCAATTGTAAAGAAGAAGATAATCCCATTAAGGTAAGAGGTAGAATTACAAAATGAACTAGGGAAGGACTCTGCCATGGAGAATAATTTAATATGACAAAGCAAGAGATAATTCTAAGGAAGGTATTGGAAAAAAAAATAATTAGCTATTTAGAGCCGGTATAATTATTCTGGGTCCTCACCTCCCCATATGCATCAGAATAAATCCCTCAACAATCAGAGGTAAAATTTTAAATGATACTCAGAGAAAAACAAAGAAAATAAAACTTAAATTTTACCAAACCTCTGGGAAAAGAGTTGGCTGTTTAATTTCTAGAAGAGAAAAAAATCACGCACACAAAAAAATAAACAGATCCGAATATATAAAAAGTTAAAATGCTTTCTATAGAAAAATAACCTAAATTAAAAAGGCAAACATGTCCTAGTATTTTCAGAAAATAATTTCCCAAGGTTTATGAACTTTATTATACAAAAACTCAAGCATTAATATACAAATGATACCAAGTAGACAAATGGACAAAAAAATGAATAGCAAAGTTATGAAAGTGGAAGATACATTTTTATCAAACATTTTAAATAGTCAACTTTAGTAATAACACAAATCAATATACCTAATATACTGAGAAATGGTTTTTAATTCCTTAAAAGTAGAAGCTTAAAAATACATTCATAGGAAAAAATAAAAATAAAAAAATATGTTCATAGGTACACCCACTTTATAAATAAAGACATCACTTTACTCCCCATTTCGCCTACCCACTAATGGGTCTTGCTGTCATGTATTTCTACAGCATGGAAATTGGCAAAAGCCATTTAGAAAGTAATTAGGATAGACATATAAATGGCCAATAAAGCCAGAAATTAATGCTCAGAACATATATTTATCCACAGACAAATTTAAGCCTGCTCATATAACTTGGAATGAAGAAGAAATCCAAACAAATCATAAACCATGAGAAATGACCAACGAGGAGCATATACCTCCCAACCTGAGAGATGTGACCAAGGCTGTATTAGAAGTAAAGTCATCCTCAGACACATGCAGGAGAAGAAAGAAAGAAAAATAAAGTTTAAAGTATGATCCATTACTTTTTACCTTTCCATAAAGCTAAAAAAGGAAGGTTTCTTTCCTTTTTCAGGTGAGATCTGAAAGATATGTAGAAGTCTGCTAAGTAGAAAGAAGAGAAACACAATCCAAGCAAAGGCTTGAGGGGATGAAGGAGAACAGACCAGGTCCTGGCCACACAATTTCTATAGGCTCACAGTACATCTCGCTTAACCTAGACCACATGAAACCAGAGAAAAGTTCACTGAAGAAGGACTGATATAACTGATAATATTTTTTAATTTGCTACTTGGGTACATTCCCCCACCCCCTTACCTAATGTCTCCCTGCAAGGTGGAAAATGTGTTGAGAAGCAGTAGGGACGTACACACCAGTCTGTCCAGGAGTCAAGAGAAGGCGGCAACTCAGATGGGGGTGCTCCTGGGGTAAGACAAGTACAAGAATGGAAGAGCTCTGTGTAGCAGGTAAAGCACACTGGGCATGGTGATGGATTCTGGGTGCAGGGGACAGGAAAATGACCTGACCATCATGACTTCCAGGTGTGGTCATTTCCTGAAATGAGAAATCCTACAAGAGGGAAGTAGTTCAGTTGGCTCAATGTGCTAAATTCCCAAACACCTGGGTTTTTTTTTTAGTAGACTCTTCTAGATTTCACAGAATATTATATTGAATGGATGGTTTTAATAGTTTTAGAAAATTTCTTTTTTTTTTAAAAGATTTTATTAAGCAATCTCTACTTAATGTGGGGCTTGAACTTACAACCCTGAAATCAAGAGTCACATACTCAAGAGTCGCCAGGCGCCCCTGGAAAATTTCTGCATATATATATTTTTTAAAGATTTATTTATTTATTTGAGAGAGAAAAAGAAAGAGTGGAGGAGAGAGGGACAGAGGGAAAGAGTGAGAATCTCAAGCAGGCTCCACACCCAGAGCAGAGCCTGACTTGGGGTTCAATCATGACCTGAGCCTAAATCAAGAGTCGGACTCTCAACCGACTGAGCCACCCAGGCGTCCGTCCCCCTGCATGTATTTTAAGGACTGTTTTTCATTGTGTCTTCATGGTACTTCTCGGCACATTCTCTTAGCCAAAACCTAAGATCAATGAGTGATTTGGTCTGTTTATAAATATATTTATTATTCAAAAACTTAATCAGTAATCAGTATGTCTATTTTAACATGGAAATCTTTTAAGTTGTATTGATTATTGTAATCCTATGTTATACTACTTTCTATTTTTTATTAGCAATGTAACATTTCAGATTCTTCGATTCTCGAAAGAGCATATCAACATTAAATTTTGTCTGGCAATTAGTATCTAAATTTTAACACATAATATGATTGCTGTGCTGCCTTATTTTTCATATTAAATGTCCCGTTTTCACACTTATATGAATTTTATTTAAACTTACTTTTGAACCCTTGCAAATGTTTATTATGACTAACGTATTTAAAAATCCATTTATTAACCACATGGCCCATTATAATAACCCCTTCTATGCCTGCTCACTGCTTTCCTGTCCCTTTGAATGGCTTTCCCCTACAGGCATAATTTATTCTGTAATCACCTACCAAACTGTCCTTTCCCAACATCCTTGTTAGAACCAAATTTAAGAATCTCATCCACCACTGAATTGTTTAAATACTTCTGATTTCTTGGGATACTTTCAAATATGAGTTTCTATTTTTTCCCAAAACGTAAGTACTTTTAGTACTTAACACTTTGATTTTTGCCCAGTAAAGCTGATTTCAGACTGCTAGCCTCCAAACTGTGAGATAAGATTTTTCCGTTGTTTTAAGCCTCCTAAGTTTGTAGTAATTTGTTACAGAAGACCTAGGGGACTGTAGATGGTGAATGTACATCAGATTTGGGTTAGCTCTCTTAGGGTTGTTTATGAAAGCATATTTTTAACCACTATTAATACATCCTAATGCCATTGAATTTAGATGCAATATGAAAATATTATTTCAAAATCTTCATGGTCCCTTTAGGATTTTTAAGAGACAAATTGGACTTTTGATTGCTAAACTATTGTGGTAAAAGCTCAAGTTGTCCTAAATCCTTTAAATTCTTGCTTTAAATCCACTTAATACATACCTTACATTTTCCGTATGGTGCCTTTGTGAGGAAAAAAGAAGCAGATAATGAAAAAGCTAGCTTTGTCCAGTACCAGCACAGTTGGAGCTAAAGATAACTGCCCCAATTATACAGAAGAAAGAAGAGACTATACTAGAGAAGGCACAAAAAGTATGACAGCTAGTAATGGCAAAACAAAACAAAACAAAACAAAACAAAAAACCTTCATTTTTCCTTTAGTTGCCTGGTTGAAATGTATATATCTGTGAATACTTTTATCAAACTTCTGATTTCTCTATTTACCATAAAAAGCTCTTTGTCCTTGTCTATCTTTAAAATACTGCTATGAAGAAAAAACTAAAGTCTGTCAAAATAAAATCTGCAGAAGTCTTCCAGTTCTACTACCAGCCCACCCAATAAGATTTCTTATAAATTTGACAGAGTTAAATGAAACATACCTTGGTAGATTTGGCAAGGTTGTCACTTAGTAAATCCGTCTTTGCTGACCACACAGGAAATCTTGAAAGCAGACCAGGTTGGGGTAGGAGAGCTGGGTGTGGCTAATTCCATATGGGTAATTGTAGGTGTCTCTGCAACACCTCGGTGGAGATGCCGAAAGGCAGTGGCATGTGAGGTTCTAAGTGAGACTAGATCTCTACTTGAGAAAGAAGTGAGTGTGTCCTCTGCTATAGGCAGTGCCGAGTGGCACTGGACTCCCTCAGCAAACTTGAGAACCATCAGTGAGCCTTGGTTGGACTTGGTTGGACTTCAAGAGAATGAATCTGCGACAGAGACTGGAATGATCAGACTCGGGAAGAAAACTACGAGAAGACTGAGTCATGAAAGCCAAGGGCAGGAAGTATTCCACAGAAGAGGCAGCAAGCCACTGAGACAGGTTAAGAAAGAGGAAAATTGGGAAGTGCTGTTTGGATTTAATAATAAAAAAGCCACTGGCAACTTTAAGGAGAGAGGTGCTGTTTTCTCAGAAGCCCCACTGGGAGTGCATTGAAGAGACAGTGGGAGATAACAATAAATTGAGACAATAAGTATAAATAAGTGTTTTGCGGGGAGGACAGTAGCTGTAGTTTGGAACAGGTGAGGGGTCCCTACCACCCTCTAAGAGCAAAGACACCGGAGCATCTCTAAATGCTGAGGTAAAGGATTGACTTAAGAGAGAAGTTAGAAACACAACAAAGAGAAGGAAATACCAGGAATAGGAAGCACCTGGGTGTCTCAGTCAGTTAAGTGTCTGCCTCAGGCTTAGGTCATGATCTCAGGGTCCTAGGATCAAGCCCCACATCAGGCTCCCTGATCAGTGGGAAGTCTGCTTCTCCCTCTCCCTCTGCTGCTCTCCCTGCTTGTGCGCATGCTCTCTCTCTCTCTGTCTAATAGATAAACAAAGTCTTTAAAAAAAGAAATACCAGGAATAACAGTATTTTATTAATCTTGAGAAGGCAGGAGGTAATGGGGACCACAGCACTAGAGAAGGCACAACACATCCTTGTAACTAAAAGGAACAAGAATAATATGGGAGGACTTCTGCTCCCAGCCCAGGTGGGGTAACAGGTACAGGGTTCATCCTCCATCTGAACAAGGAAATACAGATGAGACACAGAAGACAATGGTTGGCAAGATGTTGGTTGTCAATGACTTGAGGTCTTCACTATGATGAAAATACTTTAAGACACAAAAATGAGTAGAATGTTATCCTACATGCTCAGAAACCATATGCCAGAACTGGTAAACTATACATAACTCACCTCAACTCATGGTACAGAGACAGTGCTATCTTGTGTTTAAAAGACTGAACAGTTTGGTAGAGCCTTTTATAGAGCATTGGTTCATTTTCAAAGAGATGGACATCAAAATGCTTTATATTAACAGAAAGATATGGATACTACTTTTTTCACACTACAGGTGAGCATTCTGCCATGTTGTGAAATATTCTTTTAATCCAGTAATTATTTGTGAAGAGCTATCACTCAATGCCCACATATGGGCAGTGAAGCTCATCTGGATAGGAGGAAAGAGTTCCTCTGTCTGGTGTCCTTTAATGGTTGAAAGGGATGTTCTCAGTGAGCTGGGTACATCTGGTTCCTTTGTAGCGTAACAGCATACCAGTCCCAGGAGCGAAGGGGAAGCTGCTCCTGCTATCCATCTGGACATATCCCATTGGTTCTCCTCATCCTGGTCACATCACATTAACCCCATCATCCAACCTAGCTCTGTACTGCTGGGCATACCCATCCTATGGCCCAGGGCCACCTGGGATCCTGCAAGACAGATGGATTTGGAGAGTGACTTCGAAGAAAATGTTTGCAAATTACTAACATGCAACATCCCACAGTGCCTCAGAAACAAGAAAGTGTATCCTGCATGTTGAAGGAGACTTCATAATCGTCTAGTCACTCCTGAACTTGATTCTCAACAACCCACAGAAGCACCAATCCAAAGATGATTCAAGGACTTCCAACATCTTTAGAAGACCCATGGTAATCATTGCATTGAGGGAACCCAAGTTGTGCTGACACATCTTCCGAGGAGGCTACCTCCTGGAGAGAGGGTCTGCCTGCTCTCCTCCCAATCCCTCCCTCATTCTGGAGCCCACTCTCCCTGCCCCAGGCCATCAGGGCCGTCAGAAGCTCCAGCTTCTCATCAGAACATCTTATATTTTTACATTTTCCCTTCTTCTATGGTCTGCATTTTTTTTTAAAGATTTATTTATTTATTTGAGAGAGCGAGAATGAGAGAGAGAGAGCATGAGAGGGGGGAGGGTCAGAGGGAGAAGCAGACCCCCCGCCGGGCAGGGAGCCCGATGCGGGACTCGATCCCGGGACTCCAGGATCGTGACCTGAGCCGAAGGCAGTCGCCTAACCGACTGAGCCACCCAGGCG
>NC_058406.1:182956358-182973325 GCF_002201575.2 Neomonachus schauinslandi
CCTGAGCCGAAGGCAGTCGCCTAACCGACTGAGCCACCCAGGCGCCCAATGAAACTTTATTTATTATTTTTTTATAAAGATTTTATTTATTTATTTAAGAGAGAGAATGAGATAGAGCACGAGAGGGAGGAGGGTCAGAGGGAGAAGCAGACCCCCTGCTGAGCAGGGAGCCCGATGCGGGACTCGATCCCGGGACTCCGGGATCATGACCTGAGCCGAAGGCAGTCGCCTAACCGACTGAGCCACCCAGGCGCCCTATGGTCTGCATTTTTTGAAATGGTTTCTGAAATGTGGACATTTTTATGTACTAAAGAGAAACTGTCTCCTTCCTTTAGACAACAAAACACGCCCTTACGGCTCTGCTCAAAAGCTCCCATTAATCCCCCTTTATGGACAACATCACTCCAAACTCCTTAGCATGGCACCTGAAGTCTCCCACTGCCCGACCTCAACCCACCTCACCTACCTGCTCTCCCGCAGTCCACCCAGAAACCAACTGGCAGCAGTCCCAAAAGCACCTTCAAAATTTACCCCCAAAAAGGAAACTGTGAACCCTGAATGTGAATGCCTAATTTTAGTGTCTGTGCACCCGTCAGCCAATGTAATTGAGGTTCCCTTTACAATGGATCTTGTTCATTATGTACCAATGACTTTGAGTTCTGGCGCCCTGTGTCCCAACACCAGGTAGAGAAAATCTTCCGCGAGATTTTTACTCTTCCTACTTAATTTTAATCACATAACCTATTTAAGGAGAGCAATAAAAAACATTCCATAGAGTTGAAGTGGTTTATATGTTACATATATTGTCTGAACTTCAGTCCCTTCAAAACTTTGCAACTCTCTCATTCCCATTGTGCAGATTAAAAATTGAGTTCCAAACAGACCTTATTAACAGTGAACTATATGCCAGGAATTATATTAGACTCAGAAATATGAAGATGTATCAATAAATTTATGTAAATACAGTTATTCAGTAGCAGAGTCAGGATTAAACCCTGAATATCCTGATTATAATTATTTTTAACTTGCATCTTACCAGTAACCTATACATATTTATAAATATATATAATATATACCTATAATGTACTAATAATTAAGTATCTTGGACTTGATCATTGTGCAAGGTTTGATCCATACAATGTGCTTAGTCTTTGTTATTCTTATTCTACAATGGAGTGGATTGTCCTTAATAGAGCTGTATCTAGGAGTTATTGGATTTACAATGAGAAAAAACTTTTAATGTTTCAGTTCAGTGTTAAGAATTTAATGTTACCTGAAATTTTCCATGAGCAGATCATTAACTTTTGGAGAACAAAAGTGGGACAGGGACGGGTAGAAATAAAGAATACCGTCAAGTACCCACAACTGAGCAGTAGGACATCGTGGATCCCCCTTTACTTGTCCCTATTATGTGCCTAAAAGACAAACACTGTGATCCCAGCTCCCAAGAGGAGGTATGTGCCAGAAGCCATGGGGCAGATCACTGTCTGGACTGGGAGTCAGGGACCATTGGGCAAGTGTTTTAACTTCCCTAAGCTTCAGCTACCAAACATACAAAATGGAGATAATTTTTACCTAACTTTCAGGGTTAAGGTAAGAATCAAATGACAAACATAAAAGAACTGTACTTTGTGTTGGTTTCAGTAAATTCATTTTTCCTCTCGGTTTGGACACAAAATGGAAAGGGTACTGAAAACATCACATTGATTTAGTTTAAGTGATAATACATCCATAGATTGAATGACTGAATTGAGTGCTCCCTAGCCTCTGAAGGGGCAACTCAAGGAATCTTTGAGTAACTCTTGTTTTTTTCATGTCTGAGGCAGGAAATAGGGTCAGACATGCGTATTAGTTGACTAGGGCTTCCACACCAAAATACCAGACCAGGGGCATTAAACAACTAGCATTATTTTCTCCTAGATCTGCAGGCTGGTCATCTGAGATCAAGGTGCCAGCAGAAATGGTTGCTGGTAAAGCCTCTCTCCCTGGCTTGCAGACAGACACCTTCTCTCTATGTCCTCAGTTGGACTTTGTGTGTGTGGACAGACAGCATGCTCTCTCCGCTGGGTCTTCTTCTTCTTTTTTTTGTTTTTAATTTAATTTAATTTTATTATGTTAGTCACCTTACAATACATCATTAGTTTTTGATGTAGTGATCTTCTTCTCCACAAGGTCACCAGGCCTATCACATCAGGGCCCCACCTTTATGACCTCATTTACCTCCTTAAAGGTCCTCTCTCCAAATACAGTCAATTTGGAGGGCAGGGATTCCAAATATGAATGGCGGAGTGGGGGCAGGGCACAACACAGTGTTTCAAGTCTCATGAGAATAAGTAAAAGCAGTGGGATTGAGATCTTGGTCTGTGCAAATCCCAGGTCTCCAAGTTCCCTCTAAGATACCCAGCCACTCACTCCTTACTGTACACAGTCAAGGCCCCCAATGCCAGAGCATCAAGATACAGAAAATGAGAAAGTGCTCTGGCATTGTGGGGGGTGAGGGGGGACTTGATCCTGAAGAGATTGCCCCTCCCAGGGCTAGCTAATTCCTAGAGATAGCAAAAAAAACCCATTACCCGATTTAAGCAGCTACTCCCCCTCATTCCTTCCCCAACCCTTGGCAACTCTCCTTAGGTTTCTTTCAAACCTATAATTCTTGATACCATTATAGGCAGGAACTCTTCCTTTCACCCCTTTGCATTTTCTAACTAATTTTTACAAACACTTTGGCTTTTTGGTAATTATGTATTCAGAAAACTTACTAAATTCTGTTATTAATTGTAATTATTTCTAGATTTTTAAAATTTTTTCTAGAAACAATTGTTCATCATTAAAGATAATTTTTAATCTCTTCCTTTACAATTTCTTAAACAATTTTAATTATGTTTTTTATTTCATTGCTTGGACTTCTCAACACCGTTGAATAAAAATGGTGAGAATGGTCATTCATGTTTCTTACTACAAATACAACTGTCTTAAATTTTTGACATCTATTATTTAAGCCATGGACGGGAACTGAATTTTCTCAAGTTATGTCTCTATATCTGTTGAGATGAATATGTAATTTTGAATTTGGTATGGTGAGTTACAATAATGCATTTTTACAGTGTCGAACTATTCTTGCGTCACCAGGATATATGCTATTTAGTCAGGATGCACATGCTTGTGTGGGCCTGTGCCCTCAATGCAATGGAGATAATTTTGTTGATAAAGATGTTGATAATTTGTCAACATCTGTGGGCCTCACTTCTCATGTCCAATGACTCCCCTTGTGTGTTAGAGTCTGGAAGTGTTTCAGCCATTCTCTCTTCAATTGTACTCTTCTCAACCATTCTCCTCTGAAAATATCTGATGCCTGTTTCAGCCTCTGAAACTATCTTTCCATTCATTTAACTGGTATTTTAAATTTCTATCTTATTGTCTCTCTGCTGGGTTCTAAATTACTTTATCAGTGCTCTCTATCAGTTGACTACTTTTCAACTTTATCTCGGAAGTCTACAGTTTATCTGCATATAACATGTTTTATTTCATTTTTTTAGTCTAGAAATGTGTGTTTTTATATCTATGCTCTCGTATTTCATTTTTGCCTGATTTTGTGCCTTTCCCTCTTTTTAATGGAAGTAATCCCTTATTTATTTCTGAACATCTTAAACACACTTTGTCAGACTAGAATTACACTTGTAGTCTGTTGATTATTTCAGCTTGACTTAACGCTGGATTTTCTGTGTCTTAGAATCTTGTTTTGCAAGCTTGTTTTGAACAGAAGATTTTTTTGTCAGTTTTCTTTTTCTTTCCTCCTCCTCTCACTCCATCCCTCTGTGTTCTTCTTTCCCTGTAATTTGGTTTTGCAGTTGTTTCCACTAGTTGTCTAAGGTAGCTGGCCCAGTAGGAGGCTGTATGGTGGTGGTGTGGCATGGCTTTCTAGAGATAATACTCAGAATATCTTAGCTCTGGTCCCAGAACCTACTGGTTGTCTGGCTCAGTAATTGGCCTTGAGGCTCTATCATTTTCCACATCCCTTCCTAAGTAAATGATCTCTAGGTGCTACAACTCAGGTAAGCTTTGAATAAATTTTTTTTCCAGCTTTTTTGAATGAGTAGTTAGTAATTCTTGGCCAGCACATGCTTAATTAGTAAAGTAAGCAATGATTATCTTTATAATTATCACTATGATTATTTACCAGAAAGAGAAGGAACAAAGAGGAACCCAAAGCAAATTGTATGGACCAATTATTCAAATCGATTGTTTAATGTATTGATTATGGATATCCTTCTGAGTTAGGTATTACTTCCAATTCCTAAATGGGCTAGCTGAGGGACCAAAATATTAAGGATCTTTTACAAGTATTCTTGGTCAGGGGCATCTGGGTGGTGCAGTCGTTAAGCAACCGACTCTTGGTTTTGGCTCAGACCCTGATCTCAGGGTCATGAGATAGAGATCCCCCCACCCCCGTCGGGCTTCGTGCTCAGTGCCAAGTCTGCTTGAGATCTCTCTTCCTCTCCCTCTGCCCCTCCTGCTCATGCTCTCTCTCTCTCTCTAATAAATGGATAAATCTTTAAAAAAAAAAAAAAAAAAAGGAAAAGGAAAGAAAAAACAAGTATTCATGGCCAACGGGGGAAAGGATATGGAGACCTGTATTCCTGATTATCAGGAGGGAACTGAAATATGTCCATAGTATTTGGCATTTTTGTCTTTACTATTGTCCCTTTGGGTCAGCTGTCATGATTAGCTATAGCAACCAGAGGTCTTGGCAATCCATGATCATTTTGGCTATAGCTCATTTGTTTATGGAAACTTCTAGACACTGATGTTCCCCATATCTTTTTCATGGGATAGACTCAGCCACAACATGTACATTTGCCATTTCTTAGCTTCCTATACTCCCAGCCAATCCACCACCACTTAGATATCCATGGTGTCAAATCTGAACCAAACTCAAACAGCCTTCTTGCTGCCCAGGAAAAATGAAGGACACCTACACCTGAGGCCCGGGGAAGGGAGGTCACCAGTCATGGTCAGGAATAGGAACCCTTTGTCCCTTCTCTTTCCTTCTCACTCTGCATGATGACTGTTGTTCCTGAGGGCATGTTTGTGATTCCTTCTGGTGGATCACATTACTGTTGAGAAACACTGAAGCAGAATTGCAGATGAAACTGAGTGACTAAAGTGCAATGGACAAACACTGTTAGGCATCACCCACAGTCTGCCTACCTTGTGTGATGTTACTCGGATAAACTCCCCCAGCTCTCAGAGGATCCACAGTCATCCTTCTCAGCAGGTGCTGGGTTAGAGAGTCACCTCTAGTTCATTTCCAGTGAGTTAGTGCATTCCAGAAGAGACAACAAACTCACTGTCCCCAGACTGCTTGCACCTTCCCTCCTTCCCTCCTTTTCCATTATAAAGCCCTCTGCTTTATCCCATGACAACAGTTTGACTCTCTCTTGTGGAAGAGAGGAAACATGCATGTCTGACTGTCTCTGAGCTACTCTCTGATGCTCTTTGTGGCCCTGCGCCTTCTTGTACCCTCCCCTTCAACAGACTTCCTCCTGCCTCATCTCTTGGTACTGACCTACAGGCTCCCTGAGGAGATCCAGAATATACCCTGGCATAGAAAATCAACTTGAAGAGGTTCCTTCGTGTCTTTCAATCCAACCCCTGGATTTACAGAATAGCCAGCCACCCAACTCACCAGCTCTAGAGTTAGGAGACTCACTGGGGCTCTTCAGTGAAGGGCTGCTTCCCCCCAACATCCAGATCAGTCCCTGAGAAGGGGGCCCATGTTTGCTGTCTCTGCTTCCTTTACAAACTTATCCCGAAAGGGATGAATTGTAGTCTCGCTCAACATGTTCCCCAGTCTAGGATATCTAGACATTTAAGAGGATGCCTACAGACCTGAGAACTCTGTCCCTAATGGTGAAATTCCATCATCTGTGTAGGGAGATGGTGAAATATTTCGGGACAGAGGGATTGGAGCTATCTGATATCTGTATTAATTTATATCTTGTTAATAATCCTTCTCTATGTACAAGTGTGGTTATGCCATGCATAAATAAGAAAACTCTTGGGATGAAGTGTGCATGATCCTCATTAGTCTGTCACCTATGGCCATAAGCAGCACATGGGAAGACAAGTAACGCCAATCTTGCTCGCACTTTCTGTGGATCTCAGTTACTTGATCTCCCCCCTCTAACTCATTTAATGGTCAGAATAAATGTGAAATGCTGATTACTTCCATTTTACAGATAAGGTAACACCTAGAGATGTTGAGGAACTCACTGGATATCTCAAAGTTATGATGATGATGAAATGTGAACCCAGATTCCAAAGTTGACATTCTACTTGTTAGAACACTCACCCCGAAAGGAGGAACTTTACAGCTAAGGGGATCCTGGAAGCAATGTGGATTAAGAGGGGCTGCAGCTCAAAGCTGTGAGCTGGTATTCTTTTCACCCCAAGGTTACACCACCAGGATGTGAACCCCGATCCCTTCTGAAGCTTCCTTCAGGACTGCAGCTCCTACCTCCATGCTGCCTTCTCCAGGGCTCTCTCCTGCAAAGCCCCTCCGATGCTCAGGTTACTAACCCTTGTCTTGGGTCCCCAGAACCCAAGCACCACCAAAGCAATTGCTCTGAAGTCCTGTCCCCACCTTCTTTTGAGACGGTCCATTTAAGGGGAGCAACTTAAAGCCAAAAGGTCAGGACACAACCTGCAAGGATGTACTTTCGTGACCGTTGAAACAGGATGGTGGAGCTAGGGAGGGCCAGGCAGCCCCAGCAGAGGTGGCAAGCTGATGTCCCACTGATGAGGGAGCAGAAGGCAAGCTGAAGGCAAAGCACAAGTGGACACCTTGCAACCCCCCCACTCCACCCCCCACCCCCACCACGGGATATGTGTCACATTCCTCAGGCGCTCCTGGCTGCCCCAGCACCCAGGAAAGGGGAAAACAAATGGTTAACTGATAGAGATCACAGTCTTGCTGGACATAAGTCTCCATCAATTTGCAACTCTCTGAATGATTTACAAGAAAAAAGCCATCTCCAGAAACCTATAGACTCCATTTCCTGGAGCCCTAACATCCCCCTCCCCTCCATAGGAGAGAAAATCTTATATAATCAGTCACTCCTCACAATCCCAGTACAGCTCTTTCTGCTCATGGGGCCTGTCCCCGTGTTATCCTAAAAACACCTTTTTGTACCAAAAACATCTCAAGAATTCTTTCTTGGCCATTGCCTCACTTCAAAACACCCTACTTCAAACCACATCACTAGGAACTAGTGGGTTGGTAGGGGCTCCACCCAGCAGGTACCCCGCCGCCCCTCAAAAGCTGCTGCTTTGAGACAGTGGCATGCCCTCTATGGTGGGAGGGGCGGTCTCCCTCTGATCCACTAGCCCTAACTCTCCCTTCATCTCAGGAAGTTTCAGCAGCTGGGTGGAGCCCTGTCTTTCTGCATTTCACCAACCTTCTTCTTCACCCCACCCCCATACACATACTCTTCACTGTAAGCATATCCCCTCACCTTTACCTGCACAAAAAGCATTAACTTCCTGACACAAACCCAATAAACCAACTTGAATCTGATCTGTTCCCTCCGTCTATCTTTTCAGATGGCAAATTTATCCCCCTGTCATCCATGGGCAGCCCCTCTCCTGGGCCCAGGGACCAGCTCTACCCATCACATCTACTCCTCTAATAGTTCATCCCAATAACTGGAAACACCAGAAATCCAAGTAGCTCAAACTGGAATCTGACAGACCCTTCTTGAATCCACTCCACTCTCTGTACTCTAAATCCAAGCTATTGTTAAATCCAGCAAATGAATTCTGGATCTCCCTTCTCAGACCTAGATTTCTGGGGATCTAGACATCTAGAATGGAGCGCTTCCTAAGAGTGGGTTATGAAGATGACACAGAATGGGAATAAGTGCTGGGAAGGATGAACACACCCAGGGGCCTTTGCTTCCCAGAGCCTACAAGCCCAAACTGGCAACTTGATCACAGATCAAACTGCCCTCAACAGGCTAAATTTTCCAGGTCCTTGGAAAACTCTACATACATTTTCCCCCTTTTCAAAATCCCTGAGCCATTCCTTAACGTAGTCTTTAAATGTACCTTGCCATCTCATCTCTAGCCAGGTTTGAGAAGTGAATGAAAGAACCTCTGGTCTGTGCTTAACGGTGATTGGTGATTGTAGCTAACAGGAGTTCAGCACTCATTGTCCTGGGCAGACTGCTAAGCACTTTGCATGTGTTAATTAGTTTAATCTTCACATCAAATCTAGGAAATCAGCACAATTGAAACGGTTAGTGTTCCCATTTTACACGTGAAGCAACTGATGGTCACCGAAGTTGAGTAATTTGCTCAAGGTCAGAGAGTTAAAGTTAAGTGCAAATTTTCAGACAAGAAAACTGAGTTTGGAGAGGCTAAGAGATTTGTTCATATGCAAATGGTAAACCTGGCTGAGCTGAGATTCAACCCTTATCTGCGTGGATCAAATGCCCATTCTCCTTGGGAAGTTAATAAAATTCAGCATGACCTGGGTTCGACGTCCCATGTATTAAGTGCATCTGAGCTGGGTCTGGCTCAATTTTACCTAATTCCTCAAAGAGGAAACCAGTGTCAAGCAGGGAAGTATAATATGCATGAACAGTTAAGACCTAAAAGCAGGAGCAGGGTCATGACTAGGACAAAAAGTCAAAAATCAGGAACCAAAATGGCTTAAAAGAGCAGGCATAAGGACAAGGACCCCCTGGGGGTTTTAAGACCATCACTAGGGTGCTAACTGCTTTAGTGGATAAAAGACCAATAGCATTATCTGGCTGGTTGGCAGGCAGAGCATTAGGGGTGCAGTGGTGCCACAAAGGATGGTTTAGAAATTATAAAGTAAATGGGTGCCTGGGTGGCTCAGTTGGTTAAGCGACTGCCTTCGGCTCAGGTCATGATCCTGGAGTCCCGGGATCGAGTCCCACATCGGGCTCCTTGCTCGGCGGGGGAGTCTGCTTCTCCCTCTGCCCTTCCCCCCTCTCATGCTCTCTCTAATAAATAAATAAATAAATCTTAAAAAAAAAAAAGAAATTATAAAATAAATAAAACCAGTAGCTTTACCCTCAGACAATATAGAGCAAAACCCATTTTATGAGCAGTTTAACTAATTTCCTGGACCACCCCATTAAATCCATCATCTTTCCTAAAAATAGGCACTGTTTGATTGATCCTGATAAGGGGCAACAGAAACCCTTCCTGCCTTAGCCAGACAGCAGTTTTTGTTCTACTTCTGTGGACTGTTGCAGACCACCAAGAAAGGAACACACTGCATGACAGTGAGTGGGATGAACAAAAGGAAACAGAGTGGTTTTAGTAAGATGGGAACATGGCAGGAGATTCACAAGGCTGGTACCAGGGGCCTTGTATAATTCAGCACAGATCCTCAAGGGTTGGGCTAGTAATCATAACCAATTTGGAGCTCACACTGTGAGGTAAGAAAGATTTTTTTTTTCTTACAAATCAGATGTAAAGTGAAAACAAAAGTCATTCTTCCTCCTGTAAGAGATAGAAGGAGAGAACAGCAGGGGTAAATTTGTGCATGAATAGAAGAAATTCTAAGGCCTGGTTGAGAAAATAAATAAATAAACCTATGGTTGGAACCCACCAACACTATAAAGGATGTTTCCAGGGTCTTCCAGTAGGGCTTGCGGCATCTGGAGAAGGAAGAAAAGCCTGTGTCTTGATTAAACCAAAGAAAACAGCCTCAAATCTACTTCCATACTTCCTATCCAGGTCGGTGGCTCCCCTGTCCCCCAGTTCGCTAAACTGCAGCCCCATCCAGAATCTGAGATGCATGGATTCTTCAGGGAGTCTGTGGATGGCCATCAAAACATCAGAACATTTAAAAATTGTATTCGAAATTTTGTTTTTGCGTGAATACATACATTTTTTACGGGGGAAAGAAGTTCAAAGATTTCACAAATTACTTAAAGAAGCCTGCGTTCCCAGATAGTGAAGAAACATTGTAATCCATAGAGTAACCAGGCACTAGTAATCTTTATGGTTTTCTCTCTCTGCCCCGGCTTGGTCTCTCATCACGTGCCTCGGGTATCTATGCCACGGACATTCTTTGTTCAGCGACCCAACCATTAGCCTGCAGCCCACAGCTCCCTGTACAGGCAGCAGGGTCATAACCTGAGGGTGTGCAGAACAGAGCCCCCCACCCCAAGCCCAGATCCACCGAAAGTACAGGGGGGGATTCCACCTCCCATGCTTTGCTTGACCACTTTCTCTTTCTCTTGCTGCATCAAATCCTCTGCCTTCAAGTAAAAGCCTCCTGTGAGTATGCTCTGTGCAGTCTGGTGAACCCTTTCTGATAGCTGACACCTAGGCAAAACTTTGCAGAGTATAAATCCTGGCCCCGTGGGTTTGACCATGTGATTAGCTTTGGCCAAAGGGGTTTTAGTAGATGTCATGCAAGCAGAGACATGAAAGGTGTGGGAGCAAGTGGGCTTGGCCATTTTGTGGTCATGGTCATAGCCACGAGGACATGTTGGGAGTAGCCTGATGGAGGATAAGGGTTAAGAAGGGCAAATTGGGTCAGACCAGTTGGCTCAGTCCAGGGCAGCCAAACTCAGAACACAGCCAATCCTGCACGTGCCCGTAAGCCCAGTCAAAATCAACAGCACCTTCTGGCCAAACACAGCTTACCCAAACGCTGAGCAAAGAATGCTGATAGTTGTACGCCCTGGGGATCTCAAGTTGTTTGTTAAACAACATTCCTAAGGCAATAGATAATTTATACAGAGGAGGTCTACACCAGCCAACTGGAGTGTAGGGGGATGTATCCAAGTGTGACTACCAAAAATGGCATCAGTATGGCCAGAGGACTCTGTGAAATGTTGTAGTAACAAAAGCCCACAACGAGGCTCCTCCACTTAGTCCCCATCTGCAAGTGTGCACGCAGACCTTACATGTGCGGGATTCAGGCGCCACCTCCCGCAAAGGCTGCTAACAGATTCTGAGCACATCCCGTGTGCCACACACCACTTGCATGCACATCCGCCAAATTTTCTCAAGACAACTTAAGTGAATTATTTTTTTTATGTTATGTTAATCACGATACATTACATCAATAGTTTTTGATGTAGTGTTCCATGATTCATTGTTTGCATATAACAACCAGTGCACCATACAGAACGTGCCCTCTTTAATACCCATCACCAGGCTAACCCATGCAACTACTCTTCTCCCCTCTAGAACCCTCAGTTTGTTTCTCAGAGTCCATAGTGTCTCATCGTTCGTCTCCACCTCCAATTTCCCCCCCTTCATTCTTCCCCTCCTGCTATCTTCTTCCTCTTCTTTTTTTTTAACATATAATGTATTATTTGTTTCAGAGGTAAGGTCTGTGATTAAACAGTCTTACACAATTCACAGCACTCACCATAGCACATACTCCCCACAATGTCTAACACCCGGCCACTCCATCCCTCCCACCCCATCCCCAAGCAACCCTCAGTTTGTTTCCTGAGATTAAGAATTCCTCATATCAGTAAGATCATATGATACATATCTTTCTCTGATTGACTTATTTCGCTCAGCATAATACCCTCCAGTTCCATCCACGTCATTGCAAATGGAAATATTTCATTTGTTTTGATGGCTGCATAATATTCCATTGTGTGTGTCTGTGTGTGCATATATACACACACAGACACACACACCACATCTTCTTTATCCATTCATCTGTCGATGGACATCTTGGCTCTTTCCACGGTTTAGCTATTGTGGACATTGCTGCTATAATCATGGGGGTGCACAAAGCCTTCGGATCCCTACATTAGTATCTTTGGAGTAAACACCAGGTAGTGCAATTGGTGGATCATATGGTAGCTCTATTTTCAACTTTGTGAGGAACCTCCATACTGTTTTCCAGAGTGGCTGTACCAGCTTGCATTCCCACCAACAGTGTAGGAGGGTTCCCCTTTCTCCACATCCCCGCCAAAATCTGTCGTTTCCTGACTTGTTAATTTTAGCCATTCTGACTGGTGTGAGGTGATATCCCATTGAAGATTTGATTTGGATTTCCCTCATGCCGAGCGATGTTGAGCACTGTTTCATGTGTCTGTTGGCCATTTCGATGTCTTCTTTGGAAAAATGTCCGTTCATGACTTCTGCCTTTCTTGATTGGATCATTTGTTCTTTGGATGTTGAGTTTAAGAAGTTCTTTAAAGATTTTGGATACTACCCATTTTTCTGACATGTCATTTGCAAACATCTTCTCCCATTCTGTCAGTTGTCTTTTGGTTTTGTTCATTGTTTCTTTTCTTGTGCAAAAGGTTTTTATCTTGATGAAGTCCCAATAGTTCATTTTTGCCCTTGCTTCCCTTGCCTTTGGCGATGTTTCTAGGAAGAAGTTGCTGCGGCTGAGGTCGAAGAGGTTGCTGCCTGTGTTCTCCTTTAGGATTTTGATGGACTCCTGTCTCACATTGAGGTCTTTCAACCATTTGGAGTCTATTTTTGTGTGTGGTGTAAGGAAATGGTCCAGTTTCATTCTTCTGCATGTGGCTGTCCAATTTTCCCAACACCATTTGTTGAAGAGACTGTCTTTTTTCCATTGGACATTCTTTCCTGCTTTGTTGAAGATTAGTTGACCATAGAGTTGAGGGTCCATTTCTGGGCTCTCTATTCTGTTCCATTGATCTATGTGTCTGTTTTTGTGCCAGTATCATGCTGTCTTGATGAGGACAGCTTTGTAATAGAACTGGAAGTCCGGAATTGTGATGCCACCAGCTTTGCTTTTCTTCTTCAACATTCCTCTGGCTATTCAGGGTCTTTTCTGGTTCCATACAAACTTTAGGATTATTTGTTCCATTTCTTTGAAAAAAGTGGATGGTATTTTGATGGGGATTGCTTTGAATGTGTAGATTGCTCTAGGTAGCATTGACATCTTCACAATATTTGTTCTCCCAATCCATGAGCATGGAACATTTTTCCATTTCTTTGTGTCTTCCTCAATTTCTTTCATGAGTATTTTATAGTTTTCTGAGTACAGATCCTTTGCCTCTTTGGTTAGATTTATCCTAGGTATCTTATGGTTATGGGTGCAATTGTAAATGGGATCGACTCCTTAATTTCTCTTCTTCTGTCTTGTTGTTGGTGTATAGGAATGCCACTGATTTCTGTGCATTGATTTTATATCCTGCCACTTTACTGAATTCCTGTATGAGTTCTAGCAGTTTTGGGGTGGAGTCTTTAGCGTTTTCCACATAAAGTATCATATCATCTACAAAGAGTGAGAGTTTGACTTCTTTGCCAATTTGGATGCCTTTGATTTCTTTTGGTTGTCTGATTGCTGTGGCTAGGACTTCTAATACAATGTTGAATAGCAGTGGTGATAGTGGAAATCCCTGCCATGTTCCTGACCTTAGGGGGAAAGCTCTCAGTTTTTCCCCATTGAGAATGATATTCGCTGTAGGTTTTTCATAGATGGCTTTTATGATATTGAGGTATGTACCCTCTATCCCTATACTCGGAAGAGTTATGATCAAGAAAGGATGCTGTACTTTGTCAAATGCTTTTTCTGCATCTATTGAGAGGATCATATGGTTCTTGTTCTTTCTTTTATTAATGTATGTATCATGTTAATTGATTTGGGGATGTTGAACCAACCTTGGATCCCAGGGATAAATCTGACTTGGTGGTGGTGAATAATCCTTTTAATGTACTGTTGGATCCTATTGGCTAGTATTTTGGTGAGAATTTTTGCATCCATGTTCATCAACGATATTGGTCTGTAATTCTCCTTTTTGATGGGGTCTTTGTCTGGTTTGGGGATCAAGGTAATGGTGGCCTCATAAAATGAGTTTGGAAGTTTTCCTTCCATTTCTATTTTTTGGAACAGTTTCAGAAGAATAGGTAATAATTCTTCTTTAAATGTTTGGTAGAACTCCCCTGGAAAGCCATCTGGCCTTGGGCGTTTGTTTATTGGGAGAATTTTTATTACTGCTTCAATTTCCTTAGTGGCTATAGGTCTTTTCAGGTTTCTATTTCTTCCTGGTTCAGTTTTGGTAGCTGATACATCTCTAGGAATGCATCCATTTCTTCCAGGTTATCTAATTTGCTGGCATGGAGTTGCTCATAATATGTTTTTATAATTGTTTGTATTTCTTTGGTGTTGGTTGTGATCTCTCCTCTTCCATTCATGATTTTATTCATTTGGGTCATTTCTCCTTTCTTTTTGATCAGTCTGGCTAGGGGTTTATCAATCTTGTTAATTCTTTCAAAGAACCAGCTCCTAGTTTCGTTGATCTGTTCTACTGTTCTTTTAGTTTCTATTTCATTGATTTCTGCTCTGATCTTTATTATTTCTCTTCTCCTGCTGGGTTTAGGCTTCATTTGCTGTTCTTTCTCCGGCTCCTTTAGGTGTAGGGTTAGGTTATGTATTTGAGACCTTTCTTGTGTATTGAGAAAGGCTTGTATTGCTATATACTTTCCTCTTAGGACTGCCTTTGCTGCATCCCAAAGATTTTGAACAGTTGTGTTTTCATTTTCATTGGTTTCCATGATTTTTAAAAATTCTCCTTTAATTTCCTGGTTGACCCATGCATTCTTTAGTAGGATGCTCTTTAGACTCCATGTATTTGAGTTCTTTCCGACTTTCCTCTTGTGATTGAGTTCTAGTTTCAAAGCATTGTGGTCTGAAAATATGCAGGGAATGATCCCAATCTTTTGGTACCAGTTGAGACCTGATTTGTGACCTAGGATGTGATCTATTCTGGAGAATGTTCCATGGACACTAGAGAAGAATGGGTATTCCATTGCTTTGGGATGGAATGTTCTGAATTTATCTGTGAAGTCCATTTGGTCCAGTGTGTCATTTAAAGTCTTTATTTCCTTGTTGATCTTTTGCTTAGATGATCTGTCCGTTTCAGTGAGGGGGGTGTTAAAGTCCCCCACTATTATTGTATTGTTGTCGATCTGTTTCTTTGCTTCTGTTATTAATTGACTTATATAATTGGCTGCTCTCATGTTAGGGGCATAGATATTTACAATTGTTAGATCTTCTCGTTGGATAGACCCTTTAAGTAGGATATGGTGTCCTTCCTCATCTCTTATTACAGTCTTTGGTTTAAAATCTAATTTGTCAGATATAAGGATTGCCACCCCAGCTTTCTTTTGGTGTCCATTAGCATGGTAAATGGTTTTCCACCCCCTCACTTTCAATCTGGAGGTGTCTTTGGGTCTAAAATGAGGCTCTTGCAGACAGCATATGGGGGGGATCACTTTAAAGTGATGATTCTGAACTCTAGATCTTCTCTTTTAATCCAATCTGATATCCTATGTCTTTTGATTGGGGCCTTTAGTCCATTTACACTCAAGGTAACTATTGAAAGATAGGAATTTAGTGCCATTGTATTGCTTGTAAGGTGACTGTTACTGTATATTGTCTGTGTTCCTTTCTGGTCTATGTTGCTTTTAGGCTCTCTCTTTGCTTAGAGGACCCCTTTCAATATTTCTTGTAGGGCTGGTTTTGTGTTTGCAAATTCCTTTAGTTTTTGTTTGTCCTGGAAGCTTTTTATCTCTCCTTCTATTTTCAATGACAGTCTAGCTGGATATAGTATTCTTGGCTGCATATTTTTCTCATTTAGTGTTCTGAATATATCCTGCCAGTCCTTTCTGGCCTGCCAGGTCTCTGTGGATAGGTCTGTTGCTAACCATTGTAGGTTACATATCTCTCCTCCCAAGGTGCTTTCAGGATTTTCTCTTTGTCTCTGAGACTTGTAAGTTTTACTATTAGATGTTGGGGTGTTGACCTAGTTTTATTGATTTTGAGAGGGGTTCTCTGTGCCTCCTGATTTCTGATGGCTGTTTCCTTCCCCAAATTAGGGAAGTTCTCTGCTATAATTTGCTCCAATATACCTTCTGCCCCTCTCTCTCTTTCTTCTTCTTCTGGGATCCCAATTATTCTAATGTTGTTTCGTCTTATGGTATCGCTTATCTCTCGAATTCTGCCCTCGTGATCCAGTAGTTGTTTATCTCTCTTTTTCTCAGCTTCTTTATTTTCCATCATTTGGTCTTCTATATCACTGATTCTCTCTTCTGCCTCATTTATCCTAGCAGTTAGTGCCCCAATTTTTTATCGTACCTCATTAATAGCCTTTTTGATTTTGACTTGGTTAGATTTTAGGTCTTTTATTTCTCCAGAAAGTGTTTCTCTAATAACTTCCATGCTTTTTACAAGCATAGCTAGTATCTTTAAAATCATCATTCTGAACTCTAGATCCAACATCGTACTAATGTCTGTATTGAGTAGGTCCCTGGCAGTCGGTATTGCCTCTTGTTCTTTTTGTTGAGGTGATTTTTTCCATCTTGTCATTTGGTCCAGAGGAGAATAGATGAATGAGAGAAGAAAATGCTAACAGGGTAACAACATCCCCAGAAAATATACACTAAACAAATCAGAAAAGACCTGAAGCTGGGGGAAAAGAAAGGGAAAGAGAGAAAAAAAGAAAAAGAAAAAAAAAGAAAAAGATAAAATCAAACAAAAACAGAACAAAACAAAACAAAAAACAGAATATGATCAAATATGATCAGGCTGGTGCATAGATCAGTGCCACACACTAGATTTTGGGTGTATTTTGGTGTGTTAGACGAAAGTGCCTCCCAAAATTTTAAAGAAAGAAAAACTTATACATGTACAAAAATAAGGGTTGATATGATGAAGGGATGGAATATGACTGTAAAGATGAAAATTATAAAAAATTTTATAAAAGGAATTGATAAGAAGTTGTTTGAAAAAAGAAAGAAGAGGATTTAAAAAAAAAAAGGAGTGAATGTGATCAGTCAGGAGAGTAGAACAAAGCTACACATTAGAGATTTAGTGTATATTTTGATCTGTTACAAGAAACTGTATCCCAAAATTTTAAAGAGAGAACAACTTATATATATATATATATATATATATATATATATATATATATATATAT
>NC_058406.1:182973403-183083418 GCF_002201575.2 Neomonachus schauinslandi
ATATATATATATATATATATATATATATATATATATATATATATATACCAAAAATAAGGGTCACTACTATGAAGGGATAGAATATGACTCTAAAAATGAAAAATAAAAATGTTTTTTAAAAAAGGGATTGATAAGATTTTGGTTGAAAAAGGGAAAAAGAAAAATTAAAAAAAAAGATAGTTAAAAAAAAATTAACTTTGAAAGACTAAGGAATCATGGTAAAAAGGCCATGGATTCTATGTGCATTATTCCCCTAGCACTGGAATTCTGCTGTTCTCATTGATCGGTAAACTTGGTCTTGGCTGGCTGTTCTTGCTGATCTTTCTGGAGGCAGGGCCTGTTGCCATGGTTCCCAAATGTCTTTGCTGGAGGCGGAATTGCCCGGCCCTTGCCAGTCCGGGCTAAGTAACCTGCTTGGGTTTGCTCTCAGCAAAAGTGGCACTTGCCACTCCTCAGCTCCATCTCTGCAGCTGGCTTCCCCACTCTGCCACACTCAGGCACCCCCGGCCTTCCTATAACCCCAAGGGTCCTGAGACCAGACTGCCCCAGCGAGGGTTTCACCTGCCACTTAGCCACTGGAGCGATGTCCTTCAGCAGAGCAGACTTCTAAAAGTTCTGATTTTGTCCTCTGTTGCGCTATCACTTGCCAGAAGCGGCTGAGGGAGGCCCCCTCCCTCACCGTCTATCCTCCCAAATTTTGCCTCAGATTCACTTCTCCGCATGTCCTACCTTCCAGAAAGTGGTCGCTTTTCTGTTCAGAGAGTTGCTGCTATTCTTTTCTTCAATCTCCTGTTAAGTTTGTAGGTGTTTAGAATGGTGTGATCCCAGAGCGGGGAAGCCAGCTGCAGAGACAGAGCTGAGGAGCAAGCTCTCAACTCAGGGTTACCATAAACCGTGATCCGCGGCACAGTCGGGCCACTGCTCTTCCAGCAGGGACCCAACAAGCGGCAGATCCGGGGAGACTCCCCTTCCATCCCAAAGCAATGGAATACCCATTCTTCTCTAGTTTCCATGGAACATTCTCCGGAATAGATCACATCCTAGGTCACAAATCAGGTCTCAACTGGTACCAAAAGATTGGGATCATTCCCTGCATATTTTCAGACCACAATGCTTTGAAACTAGAACTCAATCACAAGAGGAAAGTCGGAAAGAACTCAAATACATGGAGTCTAAAGAGCATCCTACTAAAGAATGCATGGGTCAACCAGGAAATTAAAGGAGAATTTTTAAAAATCATGGAAACCAATGAAAATGAAAACACAACTGTTCAAAATCTTTGGGATGCAGCAAAGGCAGTCCTAAGAGGAAAGTATATAGCAATACAAGCCTTTCTCAATACACAAGAAAGGTCTCAAATACATAACCTAACCCTACACCTAAAGGAGCCGGAGAAAGAACAGCAAATGAAGCCTAAACCCAGCAGGAGAAGAGAAATAATAAAGATCAGAGCAGAAATCAATGAAATAGAAACTAAAAGAACAGTAGAACAGATCAACGAAACTAGGAGCTGGTTCTTTGAAAGAATTAACAAGATTGATAAACCCCTGGCCAGACTTATCAAAAGAAAAGAGAAATGTCCCAAATCAACAAAATCATGAATGGAAGAGGAGAGATCACAACCAACACCAAAGAAATACAAACAATTATAAGAACATATTATGAGCAACTCTATGCCAGCAAATTAGATAACCTGGAAGAAATGGATGCATTCCTAGAGATGTATCAGCTACCAAAACTGAACCAGGAAGAAATAGAAACCTGAAAAGACCTATAGCCACTAAGGAAATTGAAGCAGTAATAAAAATTCTCCCAACAAACAAAAGCCCAAGGCCAGATGGCTTCCCAGGGGAATTCTACCAAACATTTAAAGAAGAATTATTACCTATTCTTCTGAAACTGTTCCAAAAAATAGAAATGGAAGGAAAACTTCCAAACTCATTTTATGAGGCCACCATTACCTTGATCCCCAAACCAGACAAAGACCCCATCAAAAAGGAGAATTACAGACCAATATCGTTGATGAACATGGATGCAAAAATTCTCACCAAAATACTAGCCAATAGGACCCAACAGTACATTAAAAGGATTATTCATCACGACCAAGTCGGATTTATCCCTGGGATGCAAGGTTGGTTCAACATCCCCAAATCAAGCAACGTGATACAATATATTAACAAAAGAAAGAACAAGAATCTTATGATCCTCTCAATAGATGCAGAAAAAGCATTTGACAAAGTACAGCATCCTTTCTTGATCATACTCTTCCGAGTATAGGGATAGAGGGTACATACCTCAATATCATAAAAGCCATCTATGAAAACCCTACAACGAATATCATTCTCAATGGGGAAAAACTGAGAGCTTTCCCCCTAAGGTCAGGAACATGGCAAGGATGTCCACTATCATCACTGCTATTCAACATAGTACTAGAAGTCCTAGCCACAGCAATCAGACAACAAAAAGAAATCAAAGGCATCCAAATTGGCAAAGAAAAAGTCAAACTCTCACTCTTTGCAGGTGATATGATACTTTATGTGGAAAACCCAAAAGACTCCACCCCAAAACTGCTAGAATTCATACAGGAATTCAGTAAAGTGGCAGGATATAAAATCAATGCACAGAAATCAGTGACATTCCTATACACCAACAACAAGACAGAAGAAAGAGAAATTAAGGAGTCGATCCCATTTACAATTGCACCTATAACCATAAGATACCTAGGATAAATCTAACCAAAGAGGCAAAGGATCTGTACTCAGAAAACTATAAAATACACATGAAAGAAATTGAGGAAGACACAAAGAAATGGAAAAACGTTCCATGCTCATGGATTGGAAGAACAAATATTGTGAAGACGTCAATGCTACCTAGAGCAATCTACACATTCAATGCAATCCCCATCAAAATACCATCCACTTTTTTCAAAGAAATGGAACAAATAATCCTAAAATTTGTATGGAACCAGAAAAGACCCTGAATAGCCAGAGGAATGTTGAAGAAGAAAAGCAAAGCTGGTGGCATCACAATTCCGGACTTCCAGTTCTATTACAAAGCTGTCCTCATCAAGACAGCATGGTACTGGCACAAAAACAGACACATAGATCAATGGAACAGAATAGAGAGCCCAGAAATGGACCCTCAACTCTATGGTCAACTAATCTTCAACAAAGCAGGAAAGAATGTCCAATGGAAAAAAGACAGTCTCTTCAACAAATGGTGTTGGGAAAATTGGACAGCCACATGCAGAAGAATGAAACTGGACCATTTCCTTACACCACACACAAAAATAGACTCCAAATGGTTGAAAGACCTCAATGTGAGACAGGAGTCCATCAAAATCCTAAAGGAGAACACAGGCAGCAACCTCTTCGACCTCAGCCACAGCAACTTCTTCCTAGAAACATTGCCAAAGGCAAGGGAAGCAAGGGCAAAAATGAACCATTGGGACTTCATCAAGATAAAAAGCTTTTGCAAAGCAAAGGAAACAGTCAACAAAACCAAAAGACAACCGACAGAATGGGAGAAGATATTTGCAAATGACATATCAGCTAGTATCCAAAATCTATAAAGAACTTCTTAAACTCAACACCCAAAGAACAAATGATCCAATCAAGAAATGGGCAGAAGATATGAACAGACATTTTTCCAAAGAAGACATCCAAATGGCCAACAGACTCATGAAACAGTGCTCAACATTGCTCGGCATGAGGGAAATCCAAATCAAAACCTCAATGAGATATCACCTCACACCAGTCAGAATGGCTAAAATTAACAAGTCAGGAAATGACAGATGTTGGCAGGGATGCGGATAAAGGGGAACCCTCCTACACTGTTGGTGGAATGCAAGCTGGTGCAGCCACTCTGGAAAACAGTATGGAGGTTCCTCAAAAAGTTGAAAACAGAGCTACAATACGAACCAGCAATTGCACTACTGGGTATTTACCCCAAAGTTACAAATATAGGGATCCGAAGGGGTACGTGCATTCCGATGTTTATAGCAGCAATGTCCACAATAGCCAAACTGTGGAAAGAGCCAAGATGTCCATCAACAGATGAATGGATAAAGAAGATGTGGTAAATATATATGCAATGGAATATTATGCAGCCATCAAAAGCAATGAGATCTTGCCATTTGCAATGACATGGATGGAACTGGAGGGTGTTATGCTGAGCGAAATAAGTTGATCAGAGAAAGACATGTATCATATGACCTCACTGATATGAGGAATTCTTAATCTCAGGAAACAAACTGAGGGTTGCTGGAGTGGGGAGTGGGGTGGGAGGGATGGAGTAGTGGGTGATAGACATTGGGGAGGGTATGTTCTATGGTTAGTGCTGTGATTTGTGCAAGACTGTTGAATCAAAGATCTGTATCTCTGAAACAAATAATTCAATATATGTTAAGATAAAAAAAAGAAGAAGATAGTAGGAGGGGAAGAATGAAGGGGGGGAAATCGGAGGGGGAGATGAACCATGAAAGACGATGGAAGCTGAAAAACAAACTGAGGGTCCTAGAGAGGAGGGGGGTGGGAGGATGGGTTAGCCTCGTGATGGGTATTAAAGAGGGCACGTTCTGCATGGAGCACTGTGTGTTATGCACAAACAATGAATCATGGAATACTACATCAAAAACTAATGATGTAATTTATGGTGATTAACATAACAATAAAAAAGTAAAAAAAAAAAAAAGAAAGAAAGAATGGTTTGATCCCTATCCAGTCAAATTCCAGGGACCAGAGGAAATCCAGGTCTCCTACTCCTCTGCCATCTGGCTCCTCTTGTTTCTGAATTAAGTATTTACATATATTATTCATTTATAACAGATAATGTTACAAATACAAGGAAACTGAATCTCAAAAGGGGCATAGTGAAAAGTAAATTTCCTTCCCATCTAGTTATATCTCTTTCTATCTTTTAGGAAAACTGATGCTGTTAGTGTCTCTGCATCACCCCGGAGAGGGGCCAATAAGCAATGCACTTCTCCTCTAAGTGCTGTACTCCGTCCGCAGGTAAAATCACAGAGGCCAGCGTGCTGTGTTAGCCCTCACTGATGGGATGTTGGTCTCACAGCTCCCAGCTCTCTGCTCACTAAACCCCATAGCTGAAACACAACCTCTGGGGGAGCACAGTAATCTGTAGCCTACTTTGCATCCTCCCACTTGGTGGGGTCATAACTAGATGTTCACACCCCTGAGACCCTTGCCTCTTTCATGTGTATGTCCATGGTAGTAAGGAAAGGGTTAAGGTGTAGGCAGGGAGAGAGAGGAGGCCCCTGAATCCCCTCACTAGGCTCACGCAGGGGGCTACGTGACTAGGCTCACAGAAACCCCAGATGTGGAGAAATGCTGAGGCGGAAAAAAAAACGAGACAAGGGAACAAACCAGACCACTTGGCCCTGGATATTAGGGACCATATTTTTTTGGCAGCTACACTGTAATCACAGAAAATGACCAGACCTCTAAGAAGTAAGCCATTAAGGATATTATCAATAGTCCTTGCTCAGACCAAGATGGCACCAGAATCTCAAGGCTGCAAGCTCCCTGGTCAGTTCTCAATAAAAGACTGCCAGTAAAAGCCCATAGTGGCAACCCATTCAGGACCCCTCTCACTCTAGAGAGTTTTTTCTTTTCTTTCTGCTCTCACCTTCACTTAATAAACTTTCACTTCACCTCACCCTATTGTGTCCATGAGATTCATTCTCTGACTCCTTGAAACAAGAACCCTGCAATCCTGTAACACATGTGCATATGGTCACATATTCATTACCCTCACTTGTGTATATACATCTGATCAAACTGTTTGCTCCCTGTTAAAAAAAAAAAAAAAAAAAAAAAAAGGCTAGCATACATTTAACAGAACCAAAATGGTATAATGTGGAACAGAGAGCACAGGTTTTGTTACTCAGGTATCAAAGGGCTTCTATCCGGACTCTCTCTGTCATGGGCGACAAGTTTGTGATCAAGAGGCCCAACTTTTCTGGGCCTCACTTTCTTCATCAATAAAATGGGAAGCATGATATTCACTTAATGAATATACTGAGTGCTTACTACAGGTTGCGCATGGTGCCTATCACTGAGGATATAGAAGCTGTAAATATAGACACGAGCCCTTCCCTGCCAAAACCTACTGGCAGGAAGGCAGACAGAATTCCATGACATAAGCCCCCACAATGAAGCACAGAGGCTGCTCTGGGGGCAGTGCACCCTGTCGTAGGAGCTGAGCTGCCTAACTCCGCCTCGGGAGTCCAGGTACACCTTCCTGGAGAAAGGAGTGTAGCTTCCTCATTTAACAACTGTTTAGTGATTCAACAGCAATGGGAAGTATAAACATCATAAACTGATGGCTCCTGGACAGGGTAACTTTCCAGCTGGGTTAGTAACAGCTCCTTTGTAGCCCTATCTCCACTATCTAGGATAGAACTAGGACAGTCCCTGCAACTGAGGATCCTGTGAAGAAATCTCTTAAGAAACCAGTACTCGGGGCGCCTGGGTGGCTCAGTTGGTTAAGCAACTGCCTTCGGCTCAGGTCATGATCCTGGATCCCGGGATCGAGTCCCGCATCGGGCTCCCTGCTCAGCAGGGAGTCTGCTTCTCCCTCTGACCCTCCTCCCTCTCGTGCTGTCTCTCATTCTCTCTCTCTCAAATAAATAAATAAAATCTTTAAAAATAAATAAATAAAAAGAAAATAATTTTAAAAAAAAGAAAGAAAGAAAGAAACCAGTACTCTTCCATTGAGTCCCTGCTTTCTATTGGAGTCAGGGGATCTAGAACTCATCTAGTTCTTTTTTTTCAACTGCTCTCAAGAGCCTACAAAATCATAATTTAAAGTTCTATGCTGGAAAAAATGAGACTAAAGAACCGATGCTCAAATTGACAACAAGCTATATTTGAGAGACTATTTCTTTCCTTCCAACAGCCCCTGGGCTCCCTTCATAGCCACCCCACCACCACCACCACCACGGTTTTGTGGCCTGACCCTGCCTGCCTCCTGGCTGTACAAATCCATCCCAAGTTTGTGCTTAAAATTGGAACAAGAACTGAGAACTTTTTAAAAATAACTTTTTAATATATAGGTGTCCTTGGAGGTTCCCAAGCATATTTCAAAATAGAAACTGACAAATGAGGATACCAACTGTCCAAGTCTTTGCATCCAGTAGAGGAACTGAATTTCCCTCGGTCCTTGTGCTGGCCCCCAGCCAAGTGTCAAACAGATGAGGACAATCTTTCAGAAGAGAGGTAAACAATTTAAGTCATCATGTGAAAATACTCACTCTAAAAACCATCCCCTCTTGGGCACCTGGGTGGCTCAGTCGTTAAGCGTCTGCCTTCGGCTCAGGTCACGATCCCAGGGTCCTGGGATCGAGCCCTGCATCGGGCTCTCTGTTCAGCGGGGAGCCTGCTTCTCCCTCTCCCACTCCCCCTGCTTGTGTTCCCTCTCTTGCTGTGTCTCTCTCTGTCAAATAAATAAATAAAATCTTTAAATAAATGAATAAATAAATAAAAATAAAAATAAAAATAAAAATAAAAACCATCCCCTCTTATTATGAGCACCATTGGAAAATCCCCAAGTGCAACCTGGTATAGCCAAATAATGACACTTTCCTTTTCTCAGAAGAGTAGCTAGGACTTAGTGACCAGACCCATTGTGCCTCAGTTATGTGGGCACAACCCCCGTGTCCCTTATGTAAAGGGAGAGCTCACATCACCTCCAAATGCCCTGCTAAAACTATCAGTCTTCCCAGCCCAACAACCATGTACCAATTTTTTTAAATAATGAAATTCTACCTCCTTGTATTTTTAGGCATGTGTGTCCCATGGTTATATTAGAAACATAGATCATAAACATGACACAGGAGGGCTCTGAGTGGAAACCAGCATGGACCACAGTTTCTGTTCCATGAAAGGAATCAAAGGAGCCAAAACCACCCGTTGCTTGCTGAAATGTACACCTGCTGTCACCTGTGGAATCTCAACCTAAAGCTTGGGGTATCACTGTCCCTCATTCACCCACCAGTCTCTGAGGAAGCAGTGTCTAGACCTCAGGGTTCTTGGTGTAACTGAAAAGTTTAAGGTTTTGCAGAAAGCTATCAGCCAGGATGGGTGTGGGTGAGGAGGGAGGCAGGGTGTAAGTAAGTTATCCTCTCTGATGAACATTTTGTTTTCTAGAAAATAAACCATTTTGACCAGTTTTGGTCCCTGGAAGTTCTGAAATTTCCATCTCATTCTAACTACAAGAATCAGAGCATGATTTAAACCTCCAGGAGAGGTGACATTAATTTGGGGAAAACTTAAAACAACTCCTGCTTCTTTTTCCCCCAGTGGGGGATGGGTAGGAGAATTAGCTTGTCTTTTCCTTGGGAAAGTTCCAGATGTCCAAAATATTCCCTATCTCGAGCTCATACTTTATTCCTCTGTGGTCTTGTCTAAAGGGAAACTCCATTTGTTACTTTCTTCCTTGACAGAGACAAACAGTCTGTTACTATGGGCATAATGCAACTTTCAAAAATGAAATAAACTGTGAGCCTCAAACATGAAACAGTATAAGCAGTTAAAAATCAGAATGGAGTTTCTGCCAGTGAGAGAGCTCAGGACCCAGCATCTCTAGAGACGGCTGTGTTTTAATGTATAACTTTGAAGCTGAAGTCTGTCATTTCTGTTAAAATGCAAAGGGTGGTACCTGGGGGGAGGGAGGAGCTCTGAATATGTCATCTGTGGAAAGACCATCTTGCTTGCTCATTTCCCTGCCATTTGGGAAAGCTATTATGGGCTCTTTTGTGAGACATTTAAAACCTCTCCAATAATTTTTCTGAAATTCCCAAAATTTACCCCAATTAAACTGTCAGAGGGGGAGATGTACCTGACAAGTGTCTTCTAGTGGGTGATCCTTTGACAACCCAGTATCTCCACGTGCATCTCCATGTGCTCATGGACTTAGGGAGCAGAAATAAGGGAAGGTAGGAGAGGATCCTGAGCCTTGATATGAGATTCCACAGTCTCAAGAGGAGTATTATCAGCTAAATATGCACGCTTCATCTCATCTCAGAAAATGCCAATGAACATCTGTTTGGTTCTCAGAGGCTCCTTATTAAAGGTTTTGCTGTAAAACAAGGGCTCCAACCCCCATCCTTAGTTTGGTCACCAAATTCATGTGTGACCAGTAGAAAATAAACTGAAGATAAGAAGAGTCATTTCCTCCTAGAGCTGTTGTGAAGATTTAGTGGGATCATTTGCTTCAGGCACTTGGAGCGGCCCTGGCTCCACAATTTCCCTGTGTTGGAAAGACACTGCAGCCCTGGATTTTGTTTCTATTGCTCTCTATTCTTGTAGTGGCCAAATTGTGAAGCAGGTGGCAGTCTGCCCTTCAGTGGCTGAATGTATCATGACTGACCCAAGTCTCTCCAAAGTCTAGGTTCACTGAAGGTCCCAGTAGGTCTCGTTTCAAATTCCATTACAGCCTTATCATTAATAAATATAATTTGTTACATTTTTTTCCCCTCCACCCCAATTTGTTACATTTTTTACATGAAAATATGTAACTCTCCTTCTATTTTGATCTGACTCCTTGAGTCAGTCTACAACTGGTTCAGACTCACGGGATAGAAAGAGACTGAATCTTTGAACATCACCAAACCTACAGGTTCTGTATAGGTGGTGGGAGATAGGTAAGACACTAGATAGCCCAAAAAGACCCACACAGACCCTCAGAGTTCCCCTAGCATCACCATTTTATAATCTATTAAGTCATTCTTTCTCCAGTCTTCCTTAAAAAGCAACCCTTTCCAGTCTTACTACAACAAAAAATAACTTCTTTTGGTCAGACATGTATTTTGACCCATCATGAGACTACTGCAATAAATACAGAGGAATGTGATATGGTCCATGTCACCAGGAAACAGGTCACAAGTGAAGGAGACAAGGGTGTAAACAATACAATACAGCCTGCATTTGCAATCACAAGTATCATGTGACATGTCCTGCATTTAACTCTCACCAGCAAGGTGGCCTTGGACAAGTTAATTAACCTCTTTGGGATTCCCCTTCATCACCTGATAGATTGATAGAATATTCTCCTTTCATGATAGGGTTAGAGACAGATGTTAATAATGCCAATACCAATGCCACCATCCAGTGAGCTGGATTTGAGAGCTTTCTAAAGAAGGTAGATGGGGTTACCCTTCCATCTGCAGTTTAACCAGCATGTACTTGCCTAGAACCAGACAGGAGACCCTGGGTCTAAGCTCACTGATTTTATAAGAGATAAAGTGTCTGATCCTTTAAAATATTTCATGAGAATTACTAATGTGGAGGGTCCTATAAGAAATCAAATTTGGGTCAGAAATAGGTACAATGAAACAGCCTTGGGACATTCTCCCCCCAGGGCTTTGAGTACATGTACTTAATAAATTGCTCTTGATTGCATCTGTCCAGTGCCAGGTGTCATGTATTTGGCCATCCCCATATCCCTGGGATGGGAATCCCCCCCTCACCAATGGAGGACAGAGGACATAACTAACACCATTGTTCATTGATGGTTTTATTTGTCTGCATTCCATGTCATTCCCTGTCTCCAAAATTATTTTCTTCTTCAAAATCTGAGTTCTTAATTAAAAAAAAAAATAAGGCAAAGCCTTAACATAATTTTTATTCAGTCATATAAATCAAGAAGTAGAAATGTGGGCCACAAAAAAGACATGGAAATCCCCCATTGCAATCAAACCTGTATGTCCAGGTGAATTCAAACAAATGTGTTTGCAAATACCAAATATGTTAATGTATTGCCAATAAAAGCTCTGTTTTCCACTAGAAACACTTTTAAAAGATTCTCAAATGCTTGGGATTAAATACAATTTTTAAAAGAACACATTTTTATCAATAATTTCACATAGCATCATGATGAATTTTGGCTCTGATTCCATTCTGAATTGATCACAGTCGGGGTGGGGGTATATCTACCTTTCTAGACCTGAGAGTTCTCTTCCCCAAACATAAAGTGGTAGTTGACATATCCTTTTCAGTCTAGAATTCTACTGAGCACCACCAGCATCTGATCTAACTGAAAAGTTTATCTGAATTTTCCAAGAACAATGTGACTCTGAGTTTCTAAGGCAAGGTTAGAGAGACAAGGAGGGATTAGCTGTGCTATTTCAGATACTTCGTCCTTTTTACAGGTATGCTTTGCTTTGCAGGCAATGCCAGATAGAGTCCAGGATATGTTAAACCAATCAACAAGAACAAAAGGTAACAGTGAAAATAGTATCAGACAGTGAGGTAAGAAGCCATGCTGGCTTTGTCGTTGTCCATGGTCCTTATTGGTGAGGCCATAACCTGAAGCCCTCCTGTTATGCTGACCGTGGGAGAGAGATATCTTCATTTTATTCTCAGAATCAATGGAGGTTACCCCTTTAACATGGTTTGATTGAAGCAAAATTGTAAGTGTAACTAGCTTGGTTATCTTAAGTAGCTTCTGGTGCAGTTATAATAATGCTATGTTTTCTTTAATTTTTATTTTTAAAAAAGATCCGAATCTCAATCCTGCAGATGACGAAAAAACATGTTCTCTGCTGGTCTCCTACTCAGGCCCAAGGACTCAATGGGTGTTTTCTCAATTCAAAGAAGTCAGATATATTCACAACTGGCTAAACAGATAAGACACAGTCCTCCTGGTCAATCCAGAGAACTACCCTATTTGTAGTCTCCATGAACTAGGGTAGGTCATCATCAGAAACCTGTAGTTCTGACATTCAATGTGAAGGCATTCTACCCTCTGCAGTGAGGCTGTGCTGCTCCTCACAGTTTTATCTTCTTTATGTGGTTGTGGGTGGAGGACCACCTTCTCTCACTGCTGTGCTACATTGCAAAATGACTCACAGTGGGAATAATTAGAATGGCCCCACACTCTACTTGCTATGGAAGATTTTCCCTCATCAGCAGAAGAAGAGGTGCACCTGACCTTTTGGGACAGGGCCCTCCTTGCTGATGCCCCTGAAATCTAAACTTTGCCCATCCCCAATTCAGATATTGGTAACCTCAAGCCCAGGGTCTGCTTGTCTCACTTGGCATTCACACATTGACTTTGGGTGTTCTAGATGAGCAGGCACATTCCTTAGAAGGAAACATCAGAGTTCCTTCCCTCCCCAGGGAAAACATAAACAGAGAAATTATCTTAGGACCTTAGACACGTAAATCAGTTGGCTTTGACATGAAAGCTTTGGCTGCCCAAGACAAAGGCTCCATAGTTTGGCTCCATGTCCATGAAACAACATCCATTCTTCAGAACTCTGCTCATGCCCACACTCTCCGTGACTACATCTCAAACTTCTGCAGTCCAGACAGGAGCATTGCATATGGTGAAACCCATTAGAGTTCCAGAGCTTCCCTGGAGGAAGTCTGAGGACAAACTGCTGGGAAAGATGGCTGCCCGAGCAGGACAAAGAAACAACATCTCAATTTCCATCTTCCTGAAAGTTTCTGACTCAGACCAACAGGAACCTCTCCCTGAATGCACATGTCTATCATTTTATAATGGAAACCCATAGTAAAACATGATCCACTTGTTATAAATCTGCTGGGATATTTTAAATTCATAAAATAAAACATGATATTATTTTAAATATGTTTCATTGACTGTCAATACATTCTACTAATAGGTATATTATCTGCCTGGTCTCTATTTTTTTGGCTCCAACTAAATGATAAACTATTGGAAGCCAGAAGCCTCAACCATTTCATTATTCTTCTCTGAAGAAACTGCTATCTTAACTGCATTAACCTGGATGACCTTAGGTAAATATTGATTGAGTCAAATTAAATTGAAGGACAGCCTCTCTCCAAGTGTGATTTCAGAATTAAAAACACAGTGTCCCCATGGTGAATTTGGGGTCATACTTCCAGGGACTCAAGGGCAGCTTGAGAAGGGTGAATCTTACCCCCCATGAGCTCAGCAATTGAATAGCTTTACCAATTCAGTGCAAGTGGAGGAATGTGTAACAGGAGAGCTGTCTTCCAAACGCAGAGCCCTGGATCAGTCGGGGCCTCAGTTTGCTGTCACCGTTCACTTGATTGTATTAAAGCTTGGATACCAATGAGATCTGGACATTGCCATGTGGATGCACTAGGGCCACATCTTTCTCAGTATGTTCAAGGCTTAACCTGACATCTGTCCCCCCAAATCCCTTCTGCTTTATCCTACATTGGTTCACTCTTGGCTGATACTCACTATAGGTTGTTCCTATTCCTCACCCATTCTGTTCTCTCCTTCCATACTCAAATCCCAATGGTGAAAACCAGATCAGTGGCTTCTTAGTGTCAACAAGATGGTCAGTATCATGAATTATAGATTCTCCCCTAACCAGGGGTCAGCCTGCCTTCTCAGCCTCACCTCCATCCTGTTGCTTACACACACATGACATACAACTATGGGACACTCCTATAGGGCTGCAGGTCCCTTGCACATTTGTCTATGCTGATTCCTTGAAGCGGATGCCTGCACGGTGATTCTCTATCTGCCAAATCTCTGCTATCTTTCACAACAATAGAAGAATTTCCTCGGGGAAGATGCCTGTCTTATACTTCCCAGGCAAAAAAAAGCACTCTGCTCACAAAACTCCATCTAGATCCCTCTGTCACTGTGCTTATGGCACACTCTCACTGGGCAGAACATTTATGGCTTTTCTCTTCACCTCGGCCTATGGCAAGCTTTCTGAGGACATTTTTGGTTCATTCTGGTATATTCTCTTCAGCTCTCAGTCCACCAGTGACTGTCATTTGTCTCCTCTATGCCTCACTTAGAGTCAATGATCTCCTAATCTCCATCTATGTCATCTGTCAACAAGGGAGGGTAAGTCACTGAGCCTCTCGGGATTCCAGCTTCCTTCTCTCCGACATGAACTTACAAATGTCACTCGGAATATGGTAGTGAAAACAGAAAATAAAAGAAAATAACTTTAATAAGGTATCCACCACAGTGTCTTATGATTGTTAATGCTTAATATTCCATTAAACTATCCAACAAATAGTGATGAAGTGTATACTTTGAGCCAGGAAAAGTGAAATATTAGGGAAATTCAGACCCAGGTCATGACCTCATTGGGCTTTCAGCTTACTGGAAGAGAGAGACAATAATTAAATAATTATAGCCACACACACACACACACACACACACACACACACACACACACGCAGTTGTTAAAGAAATACTATCTTAAAATAAGGTATAATGAAAAAGTCAATCTAGACTAGCTTACGGTCAGATAAGGCTTCCCCACGGAAGTTGACAGCTAAAGGATAAATAAAAGTTCACTAAGCACAGTTGGAAGGAGCAGAACATTCTCTTTTTTTTCTCTCCTGTTCTGCTTCCCATTTCTTAGGAAGCCGTAGAAGGAAGGAAGCACACACACCACCCTTCATGCCCTGTCCTCTAGACTAGCTCTGTCCATTAGTGATGGTGGAAATGCTCTCCTAGCACAGCCCAGCTATAAATAGAAACCACTAGCTCTGCATGGCTACTGAGCCCTTGAAACGTGACTGATGAGACTGAGAAATCAAATTTTATTTTAACTAATTGAAATTTAACCTTATATAGGCACATGTAGCTAGTGGTTACCATCTTGGACAGTGCAGCTCTAGACCCTATTTCCATATTTATCCTCAGAGTCAACCTGATTCATGATGGCTACTAACACACACTAACTTAGGTCTGTTTCTGGGAAACAATGTCAGAAAGTCATCTTGGCATCTTTAGGGTGACAGTGCTGGACACTGACTCAAATCTATCTTAACTGATTCATTTGTCTGGAATGGGTTGCCATGCCAGAGCATAGGTTTACTCTCAAGGCATCTCATCAAGAATATCAAATATATCATCATGCTTTCCATTAAATAAGCATGAAAAGGTAGCTAGTTCTTTCCTTTTCCTCTAAATCACGGTACACTGGAATTCACTCAGTTCACGTTTGATGACTATTTTCTATTTGCAGGGTTCTAGAATAAATATTGAGAATGAAAAATGAAGAAGGTAATGTCTCTGTCCTCAGAAGGCTTTAATATTACTAGTAGGAACAAAGATGAGCAGCACAATCAGAGCGTGGTGGGTGTGGTTAGAGGGACTCTGTGGGGGTGACTGCATGAAATAAGGCATCCAGGGGTCAGGATACAAGGGCCAGTTTAGAAAGTTCTTGATATGTTGGCAGCATGGAAGGAAGAGAGAATGGGACAGCAAGACCTATTAGGGGCCAAACCATTGCCAGGGTAAAGGGAAGATATGAATGAGCTTGGAGTAAGGAGGTGAAATAGGATGTCAGAGAAGAAGACCAATCTGAGAGATGTTTCAGAAGCAGAAGACCTATCTTGTGGAGAGAAAATAAAGTAGGAGTCTGGAATGACTCCCAAATTTCTGTTTGGGTGATGGATGAACATCAGTATCTTGTAAAATCTATCACACATGAGGAGATGATGTAGGGGAGGAAGAGCAGGAGTGCCTAGGGAACTATCAAACTGAAAGATTTTGTTCTGCAGGAAGGTGGAAAGCATGTGTGTGCATGCTCATGCACACGTATCCAGAAAAAGAGAGAGAGACTGATTGATTGACATCCCCTCTAGAAAGTGTTCTCAGCTCTCAACACGCAGCAATTCTGCCCCTCAGGGGACATCAGGCAATGTCCAGGTATGTTTTATTTGAATGGAGTGTTACTGACATCAGGTAGGAAGAGGCCAAGGACGCTGAAAAACATTCCACATTGCACAACACAGACTCGCCGGCCCAAATGTCCACAGTGCTGAGGCTGGGTAATGTTCGATAGCACAAGTCAGACAACTGAACAAATACCCACTTTGGGGTGAGGCGTCCCTGAATTAGATCTCCCATCTACCACTCAGTGGCTGCGTGACCTTGAGGATGTGATTTCTCTTCTGAGAGCCTCAGTTTCTATATGTGGAACAATGGAGATGATGTCACCATCAGAAACATTACATGAAATTATGTATTCAAAATTGTTAGACCCCAAATAGATACTTATCAAACGTTTCCTTTCTTTTCCTTAAAAACCATACACGGTTAATCAAGCATCATTAATTTCTATTTTCTGTGGTTGTGTATTTGCCTGCAGAAACTACTCCTGGCACAGAAGTCTACAGTGAGGCTGGTGGGATTCCTCCAAAGCCTCATATGTTCTCCTAAATCCACCTTTCCCTGTCGGGGTACCGGCCATCATGCATTCATTGCCTTGTGTATCATTCATTTCTCCACATTCAGGTGGTAAGCCCCTTGTGGCCACGATCCTGTCAAGTTCAGCTTGCATTTACTGTTGCTGCCCCCTCTCCTTTCTGCGTCACATGGTGGTGGCACAAGGCCCACCCACTCTCTGGGGATGATTTTATCGATTGCCTTGACTTTATGTGTCATCTATTTGCCAATGTCTGGGTGGTAGAAATGGCTACTTATTCTCCTGAGTAGCCAACCCATCCTTTTATTTACAACAGAATCCTGATTTTATTCAGATTGGCAATATACCCAAATTTTAACCTATTTCTGAGCCTCCCTTTGCAGATGGGCATGAGCTTCTGGAAAGCCCCTTATCCTTCGTGGCCTTCTTCCCCAGCATACCTCCTATCTGGGCCACAGGTAAGACAGTTGGATTTCCAGAAAGCATCTCTGAACAGGAAACCAGCTGAATGGTTGAAATTCCTCAATAACTTTTGTGGAGAAGGAGGAGTTTGTGTCCTTGTTGACACTGAGTCACTGAACCAGCTCAACACTCACTCCCCTTGGGTATTTTTCAATGTATGCAAATAACAAGCCTCCTTTTTGTTTCTTACTTTCATCCTTGTTATTCATAGCCAATCACTGTTTGTAGTTGATACTGACTCCAAGTTTTATATCTACAGTTTGAAACATCCAGAATTACAGACTTTACAGGAAAGTCCTCACAAACATCAAATATGCTCCCCTCCCCAACAAAATATGGACAAAACAAAGCTCTTCCTTTCTTCTTGAAGACATGCTCCTCTGCAGGCTCCCCATCCCGGCAAACTCTGTTCATCTTCTTCATATTAGTTCTACCAGCAACACCATGATACTTCATTTCTCACACAAAGCTCATCCTGTACCTGCTGGCTTTTCTTTGCCTTGTCCCTTGTATGTCTCGTCCAAGCCATCATTCTCTTCTCTGGACTACTGTGACAGCCCCTCACTGTCCCCACTTCTGCACATTGATGATCCAATTTCCATGGAGCAGCCAGACTGATGTTAACAAGCACATGTGTTTACTCCATCTCCTGGCCCACAGCCTTTTGGGGCCTTTGCACCGTGGGTACCAGCCCTAAGTGACCGAGCTCCCCAGCGATACATCCTAGACCTCCTCTCACACCACTCACCCTCCCCCATGGCCCAGCCACATCAGAGGTTCTGTGTGAGCTCTGCAAACTCTCACTGAGCATGTGCCATGTATTCGTACTAGCCATTCCCCCTTCCAGGAGCATTTCCATCTCTGATCTTTGTTTGCCCGGCTCTTTCTCATGTTAACCAGAACCAAGCTGAGACATTTTCTCCTCCGTGAGGCCTCCCTGACCTCTTACCTAACATTGCCACCAGTTACTTCCTATCTCATTACCCTACTTTAATTTTCTGCCCAACACTCATTAATTTATATCTTTTGTGTTTATTTTTTTTAGCTTATTTAATATTTTTATGTCTCCCTTGAACAGAAGCTCTGTCGTTATCAGGGATGCTCTCTCCCCCATTTGCCCATGTATCCCTAGTTCCTAGAATGGGGCTATCACTTTGATGGCACCATACCCATAGTTTTGGGTTAAAGGCATGAAAGTAATCATCCACAACTTCAGCCCTCCTGTCTGAATTACCTCCCTCTGCCTCTCTCTATCAGTAGTTACACAGGTTGGTCTCTCCAGTTTCTTCTCCCTAGCTAGATCTCAAGCTTTTCAGGCCCGAACAGTGCTTTGTGCTCCCTTGTGCCCTGAGGGCACCACACAGTTCCAGAACCCCACCTGCTCCTACAATCTGGCCACATGGGCCTCGTCAATGCTCGAACCCCAGCATGCCTGGCTTCTTGATGCTCCTCTGGTCTTCACATGCTGTTCTCAGTGCCGGCTGCCCTTCCCCTTCCACTCCACATGGAGTATTCCCACTTGTCCTTCAAAACTCATTTCCAACATCCATGAAACCTCCCCTCATGCCTACAGCAAGGCACTCACTGCCTCTTTTGTGCAAATGACAATTTTCACATCACGGTAAATATGTGCCTTTTCCATATGCCCTTCTACTTTTCTAGCCAGATTGTGAGCTCTGTGAGGGCAGAGCCCACGCCTCACCTATTCCTATAACTCTACCTTCTGGAAAAATCTTTGTCACATGGTCTCAATACCTCCTGTGGAATGTTCTCGGATACTGATGTTCTGGTTATTTTTATAGGTTTTCATAGAAAGAATGATAGATTTTTCCCCCTAGACTAATTATATTGTCAATGATTATTTTGAGTACCTTATTTAGACAAGTCTGTTCTCCCCCCCAGTTTATTTTTTCCTCTGCTTGAGAGGCTCCATTGCCAGGTTAAGGATGGTGAGTGAGGAAAGAGAGACAGCATTGCTTCTTATTTCTTTCTTTTTTTTTTTTTCTTTAGCCATAAAACTCAGAATGAATTATGTTATGATTCCATGAGGTACAGATGAGAAAATGAATCACATATTTTACACAGGAACTGATTTCATCATTTCCAACAGGTAGACATTGAAGCAGAGCTGGCCATCCCCGGCTGAAAAGACGTGTGTCTCAAAAGAGAGAACTGCACCCACTGAGATCACCAAGCCACCAAGCCACATCTCAGAGCCTTTTTTCCCCATACTCAAGAACCCCCCACTTCTGAGGCTAGATGACTTCAGGATCACATTGTATAATCCCCTTGAAAACAGAGGAGGTGCCCCAGGATAGGGAGAGGACCTTCTAAGGTGAGTTTGAACTGAAGTTATTTCGGATGATTGACTGGCTTGGTACATTAGTGGTGGATTCTGAACCGGATCTCAGCCCACTGTGCCCTCCAGTGCCCTTCCCACTGCTCCATGCTACCTCCTCATGCTCCGATCACCATGTTTCTCCACTGCTTCCTGCATTCCCTTCTCAACAACCTCACCGAACCTCTTTTAGAGTGAAGGTTGCTCTCCCAATTTTCCTTCTTCCATGCTGGACTCTACACTCTCCAAGAACAGAAATTGTATGTATTCTTCTCCTGCGTATCTTGGACTCCTTGGACACTGTCTGTCTCATGAAGACCTTCAATGACCACTTGTTGGATGCGTGCATAAATAATAAATAAGGCTTTCATTCTCTCAATCTCTTTTTTAATAGAAGACTCAAATCTCCTACTTAAATCCCCACATAGAAGAATACGTGAAAACCTGCGCATCCCAGGGACTGTCCAAATCTCTCTAGTCATAACCTTATATTTAACTATGACTATTATTAATACCTATATAAAGTTTGCCTGAGGACCTAAGAACAGAGAGATACTATTTGGAAATCAGAAGCCACCTGAGAAAATAACCATTTTGATAACTTTTCTCCAAATGTACCCAAAGGCCTAGGCTCTTGTCATGTGATTTTTTTCCTCTCCTTCTTATGGGAAGGGAGAATATTAATAAAGATCAGTATTCTTAAGCAAGGCAGACCAAATTCACAAGGGTCTTCCTCATAATACTTCCACGTATCTGAACAAAAAAAAAAAAAAAAAAGATTATTGCTCTAATTTTTTAATTTGAAGTACATATCTTTATATAGTTTGGGAAGAAAATTGCTCTTTGAGTCCAAAGAAGGCAAAGGTAAGTAGAAGAATGATTTCTCCATGAAGCCACAAATCCCACCCTGGGAAGGTGTGCTGCAGAATTATGGTGTCCCAGAGATGTCCAGGTCCTAATCTGCAGAGCCCATGGATATGTTATTTTACATCACAAAAGGGACCCTGTATATGGGATTAAAAGTAAGGACTTTCAGATGGAGAGATGATCCTGGATTCTCCAGATGGGCCTGATGTCATCATAATCTTTTTTAAAAGTGGATCACCTTTTTTGGATGTGGTCAGAGAGAGATCAGAGGGCTGCAATGTCACCGGCTTTGAGGAAGGAGAAAGGAGATGTGGATGAAGGAATACGGGTGGCCTCTACATACCCCGAAAGGCAAAGAAATGCATCCTCCCCTAGAGCACTGAGCAAGGACTATAGTCCTCCTGCCACCATGGCAGTAAGACCTGTACCAGACTTCTAAACAGCAGTTGGATAATATGTCTATGTCATTTTACAATACTAAGTTTATGGTCCTTTGTTATGGCAGAAAAATAGAAAACTAAGACAGGAGAGTAATAAAAAGAGTCAAGGAAACCCTTCTCAGCGCTGGAGGGATGGGGGAGCCTGTCTGAGTGTGCCCTTTCTGGGCTGTTAGGCTGAGGACAAGCCCCTGGGCATTATCTGCCTCTGACCACCAAGCTTGGGCTAAGAACTCCAGCACTGTGTCCAGATGCCCCTCTTTGGGCCACAGGCTGAATGAGGGGTGGGGGCATCTGATTAAGGAGCACAGGGTAGGGATCTCACCCATCTCCTTATCTCCTCTGCTGTACTCAGTGCCAGTAGACATAGAAAAATATTCCCCCATGAAGGAAAGCTATTTGGACACTCCAGATGACCTATAATAAGGGGATTATAAAACTCTTAGACAGATCCTTGTCATAGGATGTCCAGAAAAAAGAGAGGTTTTCTCACTAGCCTAGCTGGTCTCAGAAGTCAACAAATTGGAATTCTTAAAAGGTGCACGATTTGCCTGGGGCTGTCTAGTAAATCAGAGAGAAAAAGAGACCAGGGGCACAATTTTTGACCCTCTCCTATCTGCATTATACCCACCCTAAAAACTGGAAAATCCACTGAAGAGGCAGAAGGCAGATCCATAGTACAGATTACTTAGAGCATAAACTAGTAATTTCAACACCACAACCTATGAAGTAGAAGTTGTATGCAATGACCATTTGCAGAAGTTTTAGACAAATTCATGGATGGCCACTCTATCTCCCACTCCCTGTGGAGACAGAGCCCCTCTCTGTGAAGAAGAAAACTATGTTCACGTATGGACGAGCTACCCACCCAAGTTCATGCCATCGTTCTCTGAAAAGCTAGGGCACTGGAATTGAAAAGAACAGAGGCTTGAAATTTGGAAGGAGCAGTATTTGGATCTTGACCTGGTAGCATAGGAGAGTGCTGGAAGCAAGCCCTGGCCAGGAACTCAACCTTCGGAATCCTCAGTTTGCCCCTTATAAAACAGGGATCATAGTGCATACTTTGCAAAGTGATTGTAAGGATTTATTTTCATTCAGTAAACTATGAAATGAAATTACATATATGCATGGAATATCATAAAGCCAGTATTCAATAAAAAGTTTCTCACCCGGCCCTTTATGAATTTTCCCCTAACATTGGAAAAGAAAGCTTGATAAAATACATGTTGTCTGAGAAATGGCTTGGATGTGTGCTGTGCAAATTCCAAGGATCAATCGCCCTGGCCCCCAAAGGGATGAGCTTGATGCCCCTGTGTATGGGGTCTTAGCCCGATCCTCCTTGCCTGGATCCCTGTTCATTGTGATTGTGGACTGACAGTGCCATCTCGTGGGCATCTGTGGATTTTCCTTTTCTTTTTCCAAACTAGAAAATCCAACACCTCATCTCTGCCAGACAGAGCATACAAAGACCTAAAACACCTTTCCTGACTCTAAAAGCAAAATGCCTATTTGAAGAGATGTGCATGCCCACAACTAAGAGAAGGAAAAGGAGAAGCCCATGTAGTCCACCAGGTGAGCTTCTAGAAAGTGTCTCCAGTGCAGAAGGGAAAATGAGCCCTGGGAGTGCGCCTGGAGAGAGCTCCTAGGAGAGGTGGCGGAGCGTAAGAATCACAGGTGACATGCATTGAGCATGCTCAGGCCGGGTGTCATTCTAAATGCTTTATGTGTACTGACTCATTTAACCTTTGCAAAACACTGCGAACACAGCAAAATCTAGTCTGCAAATCCAGGTGATCTGGCTCCCAGATTCAAGTTCTGAACTACTCAGCAATAAGTGCTAGTTACTACTAGCTACTAGTCACCTGCAGTTCAAGTCAGAGACAGTGGCTGAGATGGGCTGAAGTCCACGTCCCCTGACTCCAGAGTCCCTGCTTCCACATCAAGAAAATGCCCTTCACCTGGGTGACTCAGTCCGTTGAGCATCCAACTCTCGGTTTCGGCACAGGTCACGATCTCAGGGTTGTGAGATTGAGCCTCACGATGGGCTCCATGCTCGGTGCAAAGTCTGCTTGAGATTCTCTCTCCCTCTCTGTCTGCCCTTCCCCCTGCTCTTTCTCTCTCTCTCTCGCTCACTCTAAAATAAATAAATAAATCTTAAAAAAAAAAAAAAAAGGAAAATATCCTTTGTTCAACTAAGCCATGGCCAATGGACAGGATTTTTAAAAAACCATGTTGTAATAGTGGGCAGGTGAGGTTGTGGGCCTGGGATTAGGGTGAGCGAACATTCCAGGGGGAAGAAGGAATATGGGCAAAGTAGATGCCCATACTCTGGAATACGCTGCAGAAGTAAAGAGCAACTGAGAGAAAGGGTGGTCGTGCCACGAGGCCCCATGTGCAGGATGCAGGGGACAACAGGAGGCATGTGTCCGGCCATGAGGGAGGAGAGAGCCTTGGACACTGAGGAGGAGAGTCAAGGTTGCATGTTGGCTTTTCATCTTCTGAGTCGTGTGACCTAGGGTAAGTCACACTTATAAACTGGGTATCATAATGCCAACCTCGGACAATGGTTTCGGACATGAGGAGCATCTTGGTGGGTCCCACGAATAGCAGCAGGGGTGCAGAAGAAGAAGCAAGGCAAGGCAGGGGAGCCACAACAGGTAGGCACCTATGTGCTAATGTGAGGGTCTGATTCTGAATGGGACAGAAAACCATCAGACGTTGGGGCAGAGGAATGGCATGGTATGACTTCTAGTTTCAAAAGGATCTCATATAGTCATATAGATGAATTCTGCAATGTACAGAGGGAAAAGCATGGCACAAAAGAACACACACTGTGTTCCATTTATACTAAGTGGGAAGATAAGCAATACAATTCTCTGTAGTCAGGACAGTGGTGGAGGGGGCTTGAGAGCAGACGGTGACTGCGGGCAGCAGGGGCAGCTTGAGGATGGCTGGCTATTAGGAGCGTTCAGTTTGTAAAAGTTCCTCAAGCCGTGTGCTTATTGCTTGTGCTATTTTCTGTATGCATGTTATATGCTAATAAAAAACAATATTCCCAGGGGTCCTGTATGGTAAGAGATGGCAGAGAAATGAGACAGGGGACCAGGGAAGTGGCTAAGTCAGCTATCTTGGTGAGAGACAGTGCGGCCTGGGACTTGGTTGTGTGACCCAAGGTGGTCAGGAGTGGTCAAGTTCATTCTCCCCACGTCCATCATCACCTATTGCAAGCTATGGTCATCCCTCTCCTTCTAATGTGTCCTTCAACCGTTGTACCTCCCCTGTCTAGAACCCATCCTCCTTCCAGAGCCAGGGTGAGCTTTCCAGTGCTCCCCTACTTAAAACCCTCAAGCAGCTTCCTGCCTGTGTCCCTGCTCTCCTCTCTCCTCCCTCTCCTCACTCTGCTGCAGTCACCCTGGAGTCATTGGCCCACCTGCCAAGCCCATTGCCTATCTCTCCCCACTCTTCAGAATGGTTTAGTGTTCTGATTCCCATTCTGGAAGGCTGCCCCTCACTAGTTAGCCTAAAGCAGCCCTCACCTCCCTTCCTTCACTCTGTATCACATTACCTCTGTTGCATACTTGATCGCACTCATTTCTGAAAATGTGTTTGCAATGTTTATTTTAATTGCCTATCTTACCACCAAGAATATAAGCTCAAGAGCAGGGACTGTACTCTTCCCAGCATACCCACAAAGCCTGGAGTGCTGTATGCCTCCTAGTTACTGCTTGAAAAATATATTTGTCATGCACTTGGCCATGGGCTGTAGGACGGTTTTGCATGGTTTGGCTTCTGCCAAGCCCTCTGCCTTCATTTGTCATCATCTGTCCTCTGCCATCCCATCCCACACCCTGACTTTTCTAAGAGTTCCTCTGTGCACCACCTTCTGTCTCCCTCCCGTGTCTTTGCCATCATCACTAGTCTGGCACATGCCCAGCCACGATTCAGGATCAGGGTCTCTCCCTTGTGGGAGAGCAGTCACCGTCTGCTCTCAAGCCCCCTCCACCACTGTCACCTCTGCTGGAGGCACCAGCAGCCTCAGTGTGCACAGCTCTGTCACTGCCCACTGTGAGCTGGCTCATGAGGAGCAGCGTCTTGTGTCTTCCCTGTGGGCCCAGGTTGTGCTGGCTCTCGAGTCTAGGAGGGGTAAGGATGCAATGTGAAAAGAAAGTGACGCAGACATAAATGAGGCTCATATCCTGTACTCCAAGAGGGATGAGGAAGATGAGTCACATCACCTGGAGGGACCTGGATGCTCTAGAGAAGAGGCAGTAACTGAGCAAGGTTTGGAGCAATGCACAGGGCTTGAGTATGGGTCAGTGGGAAGAGGCGGTCCCGGGCCGGCTGTGTGGCTCACACAGAGGCAGGAAGGGAACATGGCAGAGGCTGAACGAGTCCTCCGCTGCGGGCCTTTCCCTGGCATCAGAACACTTCGCATGCTGCCTCAGAGCAGCAAGTTCAAAGGCACAGAGAAGCATGCTGCCTCTGCCGGTGACAAAATGATGAGTCTTTCTGTCTCGGCTGCATATCCTACACACAGCCCTGTTGACAGAAAATTGAAGAAATTCTTAAAACCGCTTCCCAACCCTTTATATATCATTTCTGAGCACTTTAAAGTGTGAAGCTGAGGTCGCTGGAAATGAGACGTTATTTTTCACAAATGAGCAGGAACTTGCAGAGATGCAATGGGCCTGGATATCCGTGTCCTTACGAATCACATCAGTGACAGAGCTGCAGACCACAGCTAGTAGTTTGAATGAATACATCCTACTTCTGTAAATGTGCAGGCTCCTAATTAGTTCCTGGAACCTGCCTGACAAAAGCTCAGGGTTCGGAAGGTGGAAAGAAGGCCAGGCTGGCTGCAATGATTTGATTTACTCATGTGTGTATTGTTTTCTCTCTCACTCTTATTAACATACAGCCCCGCACACAGTAGGCGTGCAGAGTAGGTTCTCATTAGTCAAAATGAAGTATGTTCTGAAGAAGAGTCAGAAAGAGTCCCTAATTGATGATCATCTATTATACAGATCACACCCTCTCTACTCTTGTCAAGCGAATAAGGCAAAAATAAAATAGCCATCCAGCAACTCTTCCTTTCAGGTCTACCTTTGCAGAATCCTACAAGATGGATGGTTTCAGAAGTCATCTGTCTCAGCCACTGCATTCAAGCCAGAGAAATCCAATCTAAATTTTTCCAAAGTTGGTTAAAAGGGTATGTTGTGAGATACTCCAGTAGGGAAAATGCTGGATTAATAGAAATTAAACTGGATCACGATTTCCAGGATGCTGTGGGTTAAGGCACATTCTGAATCTCCAAAGGGGGATGAAGGGTGTGGCCCGCCCAACCACACTGACTTCGGGACCTCCAATCCTGTGTACAGCATCTTTTTGGGTTAATAATTTCTAGAATGTGCTGGTGAGACTCAGACCTGAACTAAGGGGAAAGGCTAGGTTTTTTCAGGGATACAAATGTCTCCACATTATATTAAAACCAAAGTCATCATAACCAAATGTGCTGGCCGATATCTAGTTCAGAGGGCCTGAGGTGCAAAGATGCTGGAGACTGTTGAATGTAAACATTTGCTTTTGCAAGTGAGGAATGAGCTCCAGACTGGTTCAAGGACCTGTCCAAATTCAGAGCTGTTTGTGGTAGAGCCAGGCTGGACCTCCTGGCCCCCAGCATTTCCTCTTTACCCCACTTCCCAGCTTGGGAACATCCGTGAGTAGTTTCATATGGAAAGGGGCAATAATGCAGAATTAAGATTCTATACTAATATAGAACCTGAGCAACATCTTGACTCAGCCACTCAACGGAGTAACATTAGGTAAAACACTGAACATCTCTAAATCGAGTTTCTGCATCTATAACAATGTTGAAAAAAGTATTATTAATCATCAATAAAAATAGCACAGCAATATTAATAACTATTTCATGGAGTGTATATAAAAATATTCAGGTAGAACATTTAGTAGTGTGACAACAATAAGCACCTAACAAATATTACTTCAGTGCAATAGAGGTAATATTTAAGGTAATATATCACACGGATGGGTGTATAAAGGGACTTCAATTGTGGTAAGGTCTCTACACTACTTGAAGTGGTAAAATGTTGGAACTAGCAGACTGTAATAAGTTTTGTATGTATATGTAATCCCTAGAGCAACCACTGATACATAGATACAAATAGGGACTCCTGGGTGGCTCAGTCAGTTAAATGTCTGCCTTTAGTTCAGGTCGTGATCCCAGGATCCTGGGATCGAGTCCCACATCAGTCTCCTTGCTCGGCAGGGAGCCTGTTTCTCCCTCTGCCTGCCGCCCCCCCTGCTTGTACTCTCTCTCTCTCTCAATCTCTCTCTGACAAATAAATAAAATCTTTTTTAAAAAAAAGATAGATACAAATGTAGAAATAGACTCAAAAACATTTTAGATAAACCAAAACAGAATATTTTTTAAAGTGCCCTAGAGAATGGCAGGAAAGAGGAAACAGATTTAAAAACAAACAGGAAAGAAAGAGAAAGAAAGAGAAAACCTAATTTAAATACTACCGTATCAATATTTACATCAAACAGACTAACTGAAGCTAAAGGTTGTCAATGTGAAAAATAATTTTTAAAAGCATGGCTGAGATCAGGAGTTCTTCAAGAAATTTACTGTTATGTAATAATAGACTAAAATTTAAAATATGGAAAAAGATATGTCATGTAGATACTAGTTAAAAAAAAAAGTCTGGAGTGGTTATATTATCTCAGATAAAGTAGACTTCAGAGAAAAACAGATTATTAGGGACAGTAAGGGACATCACCTAATGATTTCATGGTCAAGATACAATGTAGACATTAGGTGTATATACCTAAAGACAGAACTTCAGATACATGAAACAAATCTCACAAACTGAAAGGGAAACAGAAAAATATAAAATTACAGGGGCACCTGGGTTGCTCAGTCAGTTAAGTGTCCAACTCTTGGTTTCAGCTCTGGTTGTGCTTTCAGGGTCGTGAGATCAAGCCCTGTGTTAGATTCCGTTTTCAGTGGGGAGTCTGCTTGAGGATTTGCTCTCTCCCTCCCCATCTCCCTCTCCCCTCGCACTCACTTGTGCATGCTCTCTCTCTCTCAAATAAATAAATGAATAAAGTCCTTTTTAAAAAAGAGAAAAATATAAAATTACAGTTGGAGATTTAATCCTCCTTATTTGAGTAATCAAAAATGTAGTAGGCAGAAAACTGGCAAGGATATAGAAGGACTGAACAAAACCTACAACCAGCTGGCTCTAACTAAATTGTAGCCACTCAAGAGCAAGGGCACACACATTGCTCTCTAACAGTATTGCTGAGCACAATCCATAAGCCATGTAGTTCACCAATTTAAAGAGTAGAATGGTTTTTAGGAGATCAACAGAGTTGTGCAACCATCAGTAGCTTCTAATTTTAGGACAAGTTCCATAAACAGAAAGAACATGTTAAGAGAAGAAGGTTGGAACTAAAGAAAGAACATTGGAATGACTTAAAACACATGGAAATACAACTGACCATCCTTGCCCTCATGAATTTTTTAAGTCATATTTGATGGTTGAAGCTAAAATTACACCACCCTTCAATATGGTGCTCAACACATAGAGAGGAAATACCTCACATGGCTACATAAGGGTTGGGGATGTAAAGGGTCCCAAATGAAAGTAGGTTCTACATCCAAAGTGGTAAAACCAACATATCAGTAGACTTTGCTAAGTATGTATATCTTAACAATGAGAAAACACACGGAGAAAACTATACCAAGTGATCCATCCAAAACTACTATAAATAAGTCAAGATGTAAAGAGTTGTTTGCATAACTCAAAGAAAGGCAAGAAAGGACAACAGAGGAATGAGAAACTCAGGCAGCAGACCAAAACAAATAATACAATGGCAGATTCAAAGCCTACATGTCAATAATCAACTGAAAACAGTATGGAGGTTCCTCAAAAAGTTGAAAATAGAGCTACCATGTTATCCAGCAATTGCACTACTGGGTATTTGCCCCAAGATACAAATGTAGGGATCCAAAGGGGTATATGCACCCCGATGTTTATAGCAGCAATGTCCACAATAGCCAAACTGTGGAAAGAGCCAAGATGCCCATCGACAGATGAATGGATAAAGAAGATGTGGTATATATATACAATGGAATACTATGCAGCCATCAAAAGGAATGAGATCTTGTCATTTGCAATGACGTGGATGGAACTGGAGGGTGTTATGCTGAGCAATATAAGTCAATCAGAGAAAGACATGTATCATATGACCTCACTGATATGAGGAATTCTTAATCTCAGGAAACAAACTGAGGGTTGCTGGAGTGGGGGGTGGGGTAGGAGGGATGGGGTGGCTGGGTGATAGACATTGGGGAGGGTATGTGCTATGGTGAGCACTGTGAATTGTGCAAGACTTTTGAATCACAGATCTGTACCTCTGAAACAAATAATACAATGTATGTTTAAAAAAAAGAAGAAGATATCAGGAGGGAAAGAATGAAAGGGGGGAAATTGGAGGGGGAGATGAACCATGACAGACAATGGACTCTGAAGAACAAACTGAGGGTTCTAGAGGGGAAGGGGGTGGGAGGATGGGTTAGCCTGGTGATGGGTATTAAAGAGGGCACATTCTGCATGGAGCACTGGGTGTTCTACACAAACAATGAATCATGGAACACTACGTCAAAAACTAATGATGTAATGTATGGTGATTAACATGACAATAAAAATTTAAAAAAAAAAGATCTCGGGCGCCTGGGTGGCTCAGTCAGTTAAGCGACTGCCTTCGGCTCAGGTCATGATCCTGGAGTCCCGGGATCGAGTCCCGCATCGGGCTCCCTGCTTGGCGGGGGGTCTGCTTCTCCCTCTGACCCTCTTCCCTCTCGTGCTCTCTGTCTCTCATTCTCTCTCTCAAATAAATAAATAAAATCTTTAAAAAAAAAAATCTCAATACAGGGGCACTTGTGCAGGCATAGTCCATTAAGCATCTAACTCTTGGTTTTGGCTCAGGTTGTGATCTCAGGGTTGTGGGACTGAGCCCCACATTGGGCTCCCTGCTCAGTGCAAAGTCTGCTTGAGATTCTCTCTCCCTCCCCCTCTGCCCTCCCCACTCATTCTCTCTAATAAATAAATAAATCTTTTTTAAAAAGATATACACATTACACACATTAAAAGGCACAGATTGACAGAATTACAAGAACCAATAAAGCTTGGTTAGAGGCAGTGAAGTCACGGATGGACTGTGAGATATGCAGGATTGAAAAAAGTCGACACTAAGCATAAATCAGCCAAATAGGAGGTGGAAGCCAGGAATCTTTAGTTTAGATTATATATTTTGAACTTTATTCTAAAGGTGATGACAAGTCAGCTGAGGGGTGTGAGAAAAACTTTATCATATTTATATTTTTAAAGGTAATTGGAGAATGAATTGGAGAAAGCAAGAATGGAAGGCCAATCAGATACTATCATGATAGTTCATTTTAAGCAAGTGTGAGACTCAGAACAGGAGGTGGCTGGGACTAGGGGAGGCAGCAGGGCGACAGATAAGGGACACAATTCAAAAGACGCTCAAATGGACGGCGAGCGGAAATTGACTAGTCATCCAATGTGGGCTCTGAAGGCAAACACCACTGACAGACTTTCAAATTAGGCTTTCTTTAATCTTCTCTATCTTTTCAGTCATGGATGGAGTCATCCATCTATTGTCTTAGCCTTCCAACTGATTGATCACAGCCTTCTGTAAGAATATATTGTACATCAGCACAATCTGGTTCACAGTGTGGGAGTTTACCCACACGTGTGCAGGCACACACACACAGAGCACAGATTTGAAACAAAGATATAAGAACATTTCACCTTCTACCTGGGATGTGCTCTGATATTGCTTCTTCGTATTGCATCCATCCCACTCCATTTCTTTCCATGTCAGAGCATTCTAGCATGTTGAATTAAACAGTGTTTCAAACTTACGTACATTTTGCTATATACCAAACACTAATGACTTTTTATTCATAGTTTGAAAATTGGTGCTAGATGTGATGTCCACATGCTTTATGAACCTCCATCAGTGTGACAGATTAGAAACAACCTGCCAAGCTCTCTCCTGCTATCCCCTCCCTCTTTCAGAATAAATTGCCTCAGACCTTGAGAGTTTTGACATATTTATAAGGTAGAAGAACAAAACTGTTATCTAGCCTCCAACGGATTTAAGCATATTTTCCCTCCAACAAAGATTTTTTACTAATTTCAGTGGGATGATCACAAAGAGATACACTGCATAAGTAGTATTCTACAAAGCTACCTCTATGCATGAAGAAGGACCATTCTTTTCTTCTTTAATTCATCAGTGAACTTTCAAGACATATAATTATGAGGTCTCCATTCTATGCTTTATCTGCCAGCATATCTCAAAATGTGTTCTGTGGGACACTCATTCCCCAGAACACATATACGTGTCATAAGAAAGAAAGGTTTCTTAGTCAAACTGCTTTGGAAAATGCTGGGCTGAAAATGGATAAAGTGTGACTTTATCCATTAGTTATCCATAAGTGACTTCTTATAGCTTTTAATAAACTATGTATAAATGTATATGTATGATTTCTTCCCTAAACTCTTGAGACTACATCTAACTTGAAATCTGTCTGAATATTTCATTAGCATCTCAATGCCAACATGGACAAAACACACCTTCGAGTCTTACTTCCCTGATTTTTGATCCTCTCCTTGAATTCTTCTTGACGCCATTTTCCAGGCACCCAGGCCAAAATTTTTAGTTTTATCTTTGACTTCTGAGATATAAAACTAAAGCAACCATCAAGTCCTGCCATTTCATACATTCAAAATAAATCCCAAAAGCACCTGATATGAACTGATCCAAATCACCCTCATTGCTAGCCAACATTATAGCAACTTGCAAATTGTCCCCCTCCTTCTGAGTCTTGATACATGTCTGTCTGTGCTCTACTTGGGACTCAGAGAGGATCCTTTAAAAATGTAGTAGGTCAGCCTCCCCACCTCCTTCTCTCATCAAAATCTTCCACTGACTTCTTTTCCTATGTGGAATAAAATTCAAAATCCTTACATGGACCTCAAGGACCAATATCATCTGGACCCTAGCTACTTAATTTCTCACTTCATTTCTCACCAATTTCCGCCTCAGCTATTCTTTACTCTCTCTCTCCAAGGTGCCAGTTTCCCTCCTGACCCAGGGAGTTTGCATCTGCTTTGTTCTGTGCCTGTAATGCTGTTCTCCCTGATGCTTTTGTGTTTCACTCCCTACATTTACCCCAGTGCTTACTGGTACACCAAATTTCCCACCCACCCTGCATAGGGTTGCATCTTTGGTTACTCTTTATCCCCTTCCACTGACTTCTTCTTCTCTCTTGGGACTTATCACTACCTTATATTATGATTTCTTGTAATCTGTCCACTTTCTGTTTGCCACGTCTTCCCAACTAGAATATGGAACCCCATAAGGGCAAGGATTTTAATTTTACTACCAGCCACAACCTCTGTGCCTATCAGTATACCTGGCAGACAGTGGGCAGTCAGTAAATAAGTGCTGAAAATGAATTAATGAATATGATAATTTGGATGATTTAATATAGCATTTTTTCAAATGAAAGTTTTATTTTGTTTTTTTTTTTTTCCCCACAGAACAGCTCTCTGCCACCAGAGGTCCTCCTTTTCAACTCCTACCATGTCCTCAGCCTCCCCTTCAGATAGCTTTGTAGGGGAGCCAGTGTATGACTCTATCTGGAGCAACCACTGCCTCAGTCCAGCTCCATCTGTCCTGCATCAATTCATACCACATATTTCCATCTGTCATCACCAAGTGAAGCACAGACTCTTGCTAAGGACCATCACAGCAATCAGTTTTTGATGGCCTTAAGAAAGTGATGAAAATAAATCTGGAAGATTGTTGGTGTGCCTTCTTTATTCCCTGGGAGACAGTTTAGATCACCAGGTAGTCTCTACCTCAAAAAAAAGCACTGGAAATAAGTCCATGTTGAGACTTCTGTTCTGTCTCAGATTATGGACATGGTCACAGTTAACATTTAATGGTGTTAGAGGCCAGGGAGTGGAAGGAATTGGAGAAATAGGAAGAAAGGGAGAGAAGCAGGAGGAGGAAAGAACAAGTAGAGGAGAAGGAGGAGAAAGAAGGGAAGGAGGGAAGGAAGAAGGGAGTGAAGGAGGAAAGGAGGGAGAGAGGGAGGGATTGCAGAGAAAGCAAACTGGAAGAAGCCTGGGGGAGATGTGCAGTGACAACAAGGCAGAAGTTAAGGGAGTTGAGAAAGGGAAAGGAAAGAGTGAATTCTATCTGGGAAAGGACAGAAGGCGGCAGAAGACACAAGATGAGGAACCATTTTTTATCCTACAAGGCCCAGCTTCCTATAAAACCATTACTGTGGTTGTAACAGACTCTCAAACACCTTTGAGAAGACCCAGGAGGAGAAGAATCTGCTGATTATCCCCATTTTGTGAGAAGAGATGTGGTTCCTCATAGGGTGTCTCGGCAGGAGGAAGCAGCGACAGGAGGTGAAGTCAGATCTCTCCATCTGCACAGCCTCCACTCTCAGGACCCTGTTTGCCTTTGTCCTTCCTGTTTCCCTCACAACAATTTATCCCCAGAGTTCCAGAGGCCAAATCTATTATATAATTAATAGGAAAAACAATAAACAACAACAACAACAACAACAAACAATCTTCCAGTGGGGAAAACAGAGCAGTGTCATGGCTGATACGGCAGAAGGAGGAGAAGGAACAGTGGACAATTCCAGAACCATAGGAGGAAGTCTGCATAATGAGGGGTGTATACTGAGGGGCCAGGGACACCAGAGACCAAGCAAGCATGACGTTGTTTACAAAACCATTGCATTTCATTAAAATGATGCTAATAACTGCAGTATTTTCACTGCAGACAAGGATGGTGAGTCCTCCCCATGCGTGTTTTTAGGAAAGGCCATTTCTTCACAGACATCACTGGAGCCACCAGTGCTCACCCTTGGGAAATCTTGGTCTTATGTGAGGTGGTCCATATCCAGGCCTTGGAGAAAATGCTAGCTGCCTCTCCGGCTGGCCAGCCTCCTTCCTGGGAAGCTTAGAAAACATTTCAAAAGTGTGGACACTAAATGTTGGGGTGAAGAGGGTGTGTTCCTGTGTGGCCATGGGAAGAATGTGTGCAATGATGTAGAAGAGAAAGAAGGCTCAGTGTCAGAAGAACCCATCCAAGGCTTGTCCTCCACTTAACATCTGGGGACAACTGGACACTATTTAACACAATGTATCCAGTTTTTCATCCTGAAAATGAGAATTACATTTTCTTCAGACTGGAAAGGATAGCATAGAAACTTTTTTCCCTCCCCCTCCCTGCTAATTACAACGACAAACCCTGGAAGTCATTCAAGAGACAACAACAGGAGAATTGTGGAAGGTGGCCAGTGGGGGTGGGCAGTGAACAGGTATAGGACCCCCTGATAAAATGAAACAGAAAGCTAGTTCTTCCAAAAACTACATACAACTGATAAACCTCTGTTAAGATTGACAAAAATAGAGAAAAGACATAAACACCAATGAAACAGGGTACATCATTTCACATCCTCAGCTATCAAGGGGATTATGGAATACTGTGGTACGGGTTGAACTTTGCACCCCAGAAGGTATGTCCAAATCCCAACCCCCAGTTCTTATAACTACAACCTTAGTTGGAAATAGGATCTTGGCAGGTGTAATTAAGTTAAGGATCTCCAAATAAGTTCACATTGCATTTGGGGTGGGCCCTACTTCCAAATGCTGATGTCCTTGTAAGAGAACAGAGGGTGGTGTGTGAGATGCAGAGACACACAAGGTGAGCTATGAGCTGACAGAGGCAGGGACTGCAGTTACCCAACCACCAACAAATGAGCACCACCATTGCCGGATTCTAGGAAAGAGGCATGGAACACACATTTCCTCAAACCTCCAAAGGAACCAACCCTGCTGACACCCTGACTTTGGGCTTCTGTCCTCTGGAATTATTAGAGAATAAATTTCTGCTGTTTTAAAGTCAACACATTTGTGGTCAGTTCTTATGTCAAATTACAATTATGAACAAATTTACACTTTTACCTTTGACATCTAAAAGGAACAATAATTCCTTATAAACCATAGACAACTGAAATTCAACCGAGAAGAAATATGTATCTTAATAGTCCCACAACAATTAAATAAATTGAGTGTTAATTAATCTAACATTGTATATAAAAAGAATCATATAGGATGCCCCAATAGGGTTTATTCCAGATACGCAAGAGTGGTCTCACATTCAAAACCCAGTGTGGTTTATTCCGAGGTATCTTATGGCTTTTGGTGTTATTGTAAATGGAATCGCTTCTCTAATTTCTCTTTTTACAGTTTCGTTGTTAGTGTATAAGAAAGCAACTGGTTTCTGTGCGTTGATTTTGTATCCTGCCACATTACTGAATTGCTGTATGAGTTTTAGTAATTTGGGGGTGGAGTCTCTTGGGTTTTCCACATAAAGTATCATGTCGTCTGTGAAAAGAAAGAGTTTGACTTCTTCTTTGCCAATTTGAATACATTTTATTTCTTTTTGTTGTCTGATTGCTGTTGCTAGGACTTCTAGTACTATGTTGAACAATAGTGGCCAGAGTGAGCATCCTTGACGTGTTCCTGATCTTAAGGGAAAGGCTCTCAGCTTTTCCGCATTGAGGATGATATTCGCTGTGGGTTTTTCATAGATGGATTTTATGAACTTGAGGAATGTTCCCTCTATCCCTATACTCTGAAGAGTTTTAATCAGGAAAAGATGTTAAAGGATCTATACTCTAGGAACTACAGAACACTCATGAAAGAAATTGAAGAAGACACAAAAAGATGGAAAAATATTCCATGCTCATGGATCAGAAGAATAAACATTGTTAAAATGTCTATGATACACAGAGCAACCTATACCTTCAATGCCATCCCGATCAAAATTGCAATGACATTTTTCAAAGTGCTTGAACAATCCTAAAATTTCTATGGAATCAGAAAAGACCCCAAATCGCCAAGGAAATGTTGAAAAATAAAAACAAAGCTGGGGGCATCACGTTGCCTGATTTTAAGCTATATTACAAAGCTGTGATCACCAAGACAGCATGGTACTGGCACAAAAACAGACATATAGATCAATGGAACAGAATAGAGAGCCCAGATATGGACCCTCAACTCTATGGTCAAATAAATAATCTTCGACAAAGCAGGAAAAAACATGCAATGGAAAAAAGACAGTCTCTTCAATAAATGGTGCTGGGAAAATTGGACAGCCACATGCAGAAGAATGAAACTCTCTAACACCATACACAAAGATAAACTCAAAATGGATGAAAGACCTCAATATGAGACTGGAATCCATCAAAATCTTAGAGAACATAGGCAGTAACCTCTTTGACATCGGCCACAGCAACTTCTTTCAAGATATATCTCCAGGGGGCAGAGCAAGATGATGGAGGAGTAGGAGACCTGGATTTCGTCTGGCCTCAGGAATTCAGCTGGATAGGGATCAAACCATTCTGAACACCTACAAACTCAACAGGAGATCGAAGAAAAGAAGAGCAGCAACTCTCGGAACAGAAAAGCGACCACTTTCTGGAAGGTAGGACGTGCGGAGAAGTGAATCCGAGGCGATATTCGGGAGGATAGATGGCGGGGGAGGGGGCCTCCGGCGGCCGCTTCTGGCAAGTGATAGAGCCGCGGAGCACAAAATCGGAACTTTTAAAAGTCTGCTCCGCTGAGGGATGTCACTCTGGTGGCTAAGCGGGGGGTGGAACCCTCCGGAACAGTGTGGTCTCAGGACCCTCGGGGTCACAGAAAGACCGGGGGTGCCTGAGTGTGGCAGAGCTCCCAGGTATCGGAGCAGGGAAGCCGGCTGCAGAGGCGGAGCCCAGGCGCGGGCTCTCAGCTCGGGGTTGCCATCAACCGTGATCCGCGGCACAGTCGGGCCCCTGCTCCTCCAGCAGGGACCCAACAAGCGGCAGATCCGGGGAGACTCACCTTCCTCCCCCGGGAGGAGCCGCGCGGGAGTGCGCCGCAGGGATCTGCTGGGTTTGGAGACTCCACCCGGGGTCGGGTGCCAGAGATAGAAATGCGCGGTCACAGGCCGGGTGAGCACGGAGTGCGGCTGGAGACCGGGGAGACGGGAGTGACTGACGGCTTTTCTCTGGGGGCGCACTGAGGAGCGGGGCCCCGAGTTCTCGGCTCCTCCGGGGCGGAGATTGGAAGGCCGCCATTTTCACTCTCCGCCTCCAAAGCTGTAGGGAAAGTTTGCAGGGAACAAAAGCACCCGAGAGCAAACCTGAGCAGATTACTTACCCGGACCGGCAAGGGTGCGGCAATTCCGCCTCCGGCAGAGACATTTGGGAACCACGGCAACAGGCCCCTCCCCCAGAAGATCAGCGGGAACAGCCAACCAAGACCAAGTTTACCAATCAATGAGAATGGCAGAACTCCAGCGCTAGGGGAATAATGCACATAGAATCCATGGCTTTTTTACCATGATTCTGTAGTCTTTCAAAGTTAATTTTTTTTTAACTGTCTTTTTTTTTTTGAATTTTTTGAATTTTTCTCTTTCCCTTTTTCAACCAACATCTGATCAACCCCTTTTTTAAAAAACATTTTTATTTTTCATTTTTAGAGTCATATTCTATCCCTTCATAGTAGTTACCTGTATTTTGACATATATATATATAAGTTGTTCTCTCTTTAAAATTTTGAGAGTTTCTTCTAACAGATCAAAATATACCCAAAATCTCTAGTGTATTGTTTTTTTCTACTCCCCTGCCTGATCACATTCTCTCCCTTTTTTTTTCCTTTTTTTTAAATCCTCTTCTTTCTTTTTTCAAACAACTGATCAATTCCTTTTATAAAATTTTTTATAATTTCCATCTTTACAGTCATAGTCCATCCCTTCATCATATCAACGCTTATTTTTGTATATAGCAATACAAGCCTTTCTCAAGACACAAGAAAGGTCTCAAGTACACAACCTAAGCCTACACCTAAAGGAGCTGGAGAAAGAACAGCAAATAAAGCCTAAACCCAGCAGGAGAAGAGAAATAATAAAGATCAGAGCAGAAATCAATGAAACAGAAACTAAAAGAACAGTAGAACAGATCAACAAAACTAGGAGCTGGTTCTTTGAAAGAATTAACAAGATTGATAAACCCCTGGCCAGACTGATCAAAAAGAAAAGAGAAATGACCCAAATCAAGAAAATCATGAATAAAAGAGGAGAGGTCACAACCAACACCAAAGAAATACAAACAATTATAAGAACATATTATGAGCAACTCTATGCCAGCAAATTAGATAACCTGGAAGAAATGGATGCATTCCTAGAGATGTATCAGCTACCAAAACTGAACCAGGAAGAAATAGAAAACCTGAACAGACCTATAACCACTAAGGAAATTGAAGCAGTCATCAAAAATCTCCCAAAAAACAAAGGTCCAGGGCCAGATGGCTTCCCAGGGGAATTCTACCAAACATTTAAAGAAGAATTATTACCTATTCTTCTGAAACTGTTCCAAAAAATAGAAATGGAAGGAAAACTTCCAAACTCATTTTATGAGGCCACCATTACCTTGATCCCCAAACCAGACAAAGACCCCATCAAAAAGGAGAACTACAGACCAATATCCTTGATGAACGTGGATGCAAAAATTCTCACCAAAATACTAGCCAATAGGATCCAACAGTACATTAAAAGGATTATTCACCATGACCAAGTGGGATTTATCCCTGGGCTGCAAGGTTGGTTCAACATCCCCAAATCAATCAACGTGATACAATACATTAACAAAAGAAAGAACAAGAATCATATGATCCTCTCAATAGATGCAGAAAAAGCATTTGACAAAGTACAGCAACCTTTCTTGATCAAAACACTTCAGAGTATAGGGATAGAGGGTATATACCTCAATATCATAAAAGCCATCTATGAAAAACCTGCAGCGAATATCATTCTCAATGGGGAAAAACTGAGAGCTTTCCCCCTAAGGTCAGGAATGCAGCAGGGATGTCCACTAACACCACTGCTATTCAACATAGTATTGGAAGTCCTAGCCATGGCAATCAGAAAACAAAAAGAAATAAAAGGCATCCAAATTGGCAAGGAAGAAGTCAAACTCTCACTCTTTGCAGATGATATGATACTTTATGTGGAAAACCCAAAAGACTCCACCCCAAAACTGCTAGAACTCATACAGGAATTCAGTAAAGTGGCAGGATATAAAATCAATGCACAGAAATCAGTGGCATTCCTATACACCAACAACAAGACAGAAGAAAGAGAAATTAAGGAGTCGATCCCATTTACAATTGCACCCATAACCATAAGATACCTAGGAATAAATCTAACCAAAGAGGCAAAGGACCTGTACTCAGAAAACTATAAAATACTCATGAAGGAAATTGAGGAAGACACAAAGAAATGGAAAAACGTTCCATGCTCATGGATTGGAAGAACAAATATTGTGAAGATGTCAATGCTACCTAGAGCAATCTACACATTCAATGCAATCCCCATCAAAATACCATCCACTTTTTTCAAAGAAATGGAACAAATAATCCTAAAATTTGTATGGAACCAGAAAAGACCCCGCATAGCCAGAGGAATGTTGAAGAAGAAAAGCAAAGCTGGTGGCATCACAATCCCGGACTTTCAGCTCTATTACAAAGCTGTCATCATCAAGACAGTATGGTACTGGCACAAAAACAGACACACAGATCAATGGAACAGAATAGAGAGCCCAGAAATGGACCCTCAACTCTATGGTCAACTCATCTTTGACAAAGCAGGAAAGAATGTCCAATGGAAAAAAGACAGTCTCTTCAACAAATGGTGTTGGGAAAATTGGACAGCCACATGCAGAAGAATGAAACTGGACCATTTCCTTACACCACACACAAAAATAGACTCCAAATGGTTGAAAGACCTCAATGTGAGACAGGAGTCCATCAAAATCCTAAAGGAGAACACAGGCAGCAACCTCTTCGACCTCAGCCGCAGCAACTTCTTCCTAGAAACATTGCCAAAGGCAAGGGAAGCAAGGGCCAAAATGAACCATTGGGACTTCATCAAGATAAAAAGCTTTTGCAAAGCAAAGGAAACAGTCAACAAAACCAAAAGACAACCGACAGAATGGGAGAAGATATTTGCAAATGACATATCAGAAAAAGGGCTAGTATCCAAAATCTATAAAGAACTTATCAAACTCAACACCCAAAGAACAAATGATCCAATCAAGAAATGGGCAGAAGACATGAACAGACATTTTTCCAAAGAAGACATCCAAATGGCCAACAGACATATGAAACAGTGCTCAACATCGCTCAGCATCAGGGAAATCTAAATCAAAACCTCAATGAGATATCACCTCACACCAGTCAGAATGGCTAAAATTAGCAAGTCAGGAAACGACAGATGTTGGCGGGGATGTGGAAAAAGGGGAACCCTCCTACACTGTTGGTGGGAATGCAAGCTGGTGCAGCCACTCTGGAAAACAGTATGGGGGTTCCTCAAAAAGTTGAAAATAGAGCTACCATGTTATCCAGCAATTGCACTACTGGGTATTTACCCCAAAGATACAAAGTAGGGATCCGAAAGGGTACATGCACCCCAATGTTTATAGCAGCAATGTCCACAATAGCCAAACTGTGGAAAGAGCCAAGATGTCCATCGACAGATGAATGGATAAAGAAGAAGTGGTATATATATACATATATATATATATACACACACACACACACAATGGAATATTATGCAGCCATCAAAAGGAATGAGATCTTGCCATTTGCAACAACGTGGATGGAACTGGAGGGTGTTATGCTGAGCAAAATAAGTTGATCAGAGAAAGACATGTATCATATGACCTCACTGATATGAGGAATTCTTAATCTCAGGAAACAAACTGAGGGTTGCTGGAGTTCAGGGGTGGAAGGGATAGGGTGGCTGGGTGATAGACATTGGGGAGGGTATGTGCTATGGTGAGCGCTGTGAATTGTGCACTACTGTTGAATCTCAGATCTGTACCTCTGAAACAAATAATGCAATATATGTTAAGAAAAAAAAGAAGAAGAAGAGGAAGAAGATAGCAGGAGGGGAAGAATGAAAGTGGGGAAATCGGAGGGGTAGAGGAACCATGAGAGACAATGGACTCTGAAAAACAAACTGAGGGCTCTAGAGGGGAGGGGGGTGGGAGGATGGGTTAGCCTGGTGATGGGTATTAAAGAGGGCACGTTCTGCATGGAGCACTGGGTGTTATGCAAAAACAATGAATCATGGAACAGTACATCAAAAACTAATGATGTAATGTATAGTGATTAACATAACAATATAAAATTTTAAAAAATGATGGGGTCCATATAGACAATGGAATATTACTCAGCCATCAGAAAGGATGAATACCCAACTTTTACATCAACATGGATGGGATTGGAGGAGATTATGCTAAGTGAAATAAGTCAAGCAGAGAAAGTCAATTATCATATGGTTTCACTTATTTGTGGAACATAAGGAATAGCATGGAGGACATTAGGAGAAGCAAGGGAAAAATGAAGGGGGTGGAAATCGGAGTGAGAGATGAACCATGAGAGACTATGGACTCTGAGAAACAAACAGCGTTTTAGAGGGGAGGGGGGAGGGGGATTGGTTAGCCCAGTGATGGGTATTAAGGAGGGCACATACAGCATGGAGCACTGGGTGTTATACGAAAACAATGGATCGTGGATCACCACATCAAAAACTGATGATGTATTGTATGGTGACTAACATAACATAATAAAATTAAAAAAAAAAAAAAAAACAGTGTGATCTGCCATATCATAAAGCTGAAGGGGGAAAAAAATCTCATGATGACTTTAATTGACACAGAAAGGCATCTGACAAGATCCAATGCCTCTTCATGACAAAATCCATCAGCAAATTAGGAATAGAGGTAGATCGCCTCAAATTAATACAGAGAATATACAAAAATGTACATTTGTAGGAATATTGAATAGTGAAAGACTGAATCCGTTCCACTAAAGCCAGGACCTCCACTCCCACAACATTTTTCAACATATCACTTCAAGTTCTAGCCACTGAGAAAGGGAAAAATAAGGCAAGAAAAAACACAGATGAGAAAGGAAGAAATAAATATAGTCCTCGTTTACAGATGAGTTCAAAAAGTGGCAGGACAGAATATCAACATACAAAAATCAATTGAATTTCTATACACTAGTAATGCAAATGTGGAAAGCAGAGCTAAAACAATGTGATAAAATGATGGAAATGAAATACTTAGTCATACAAATTTATATATAGCCTGGAAGACACCATGCTGTCATAACAAGTAAAAAGCTGAAAATGCTGAAAATTCAAAAACTCTTCCTGGATCCTGAAGCAAAGGTAGGACACAGAACAACCTGCTGCCTTTAACAACAGAGATGCTGGGAGGATCCAGGGAGTCCTACCAGAGCAGATACTCACAGTAGAAACCAGTGTGGGAACCAGGGCCAGGGCCAGGAAACCTGAACTGTAAGTGATAAATTTCTGGAGGCTTAGTGGGGACAACTCTGAGACCTACAAACTCCAAGGGCACCCAGTCGTTTGGGGAAGGGGGCACAGTATTATGAGACTTACCTCCAGGAGTTTGGCCAGGTTTCCACAGTACACATCAGAGCGAAATACTCCAGTCCTTCTAGCAGAGTGTAGGGAAAACCATCTTGAAATATGCCAGAGCTCTGAGTTCTTCTTAACGAGGCCCAACCTCAGGAGAAACTAGTTCACCAGAGCCTAGCTGGCTTGGGTATTGTCAGAGCCTGATTGACCTGGGGCAAGGAAAATACCCAACTCCAGATCACTCTAGAAGCAAAATAACAAGAAACACTGGTAAAGTTCATGGGCAGAGACAAACGCTCCCTAAAAGCCTGAGACCTAACCATACAATATAGAACACTTCTGCTCCCCCACACCTCACCACGACATTACTAAAGGCCTAGTTACCCCAGCCCCTTTTACCTAGTACCTTATGTCCAGCTATCAAGAAAAAAATTACAAGATATGCTAAAAGGAAAAAAAAACAAAACAAACCCACAATTTGAAGAGACAGCAATCATCAGAACCAGACATAGCAGGGATGTTGGGATTATCAAACCAGGAATTTAAAAATACTCTGATGCACGTGCTCAGGGCTCTACTGGATAAAGCAAGACAGCATGCAAGAGGAGATGAGCAATGTAAGCAGAGATGAAAATTTGAAGAAATAACCCACAAAAAGATGCTGGAGATCAAAACCACTGCAACAGAAATGAAGAATGCCTCTGATGGGCATATTAATACATGGAAGTAGATCAACTGGACATAATGGACACCTGAGGACCACTTAATTTAACAATAGCAGAATACACATTCTTCTCGAGCTCACATGGAACACCCACCAAAACAGGTCATTTTCGGGCCATAATCACACCTTAACAAATTCAGAAGATTAGAAATCATACAATGTCTGCTCTCAGATGGTTATAGAGTTACACTAGAAATTAATAACAGAAAGATAACTGGAATATCCCCCAATACCTGGAGATTAAACAGCACACTTCTAACCATCACGTGTGTCAGAGAAGAAATCCCAAGAAAAATTTTAAAATATTGTAAACTAAATGAAAACAAAGATATAATTTAGCCAAATTTGTGGGATGCAGTGAAAGCAGTGCTTAGAGGGAAATTTATAGCACTGAATGTACACATTACAAAACAAGAAAACTCTACAATTAGTCCTCTAAGTTTCTACTTTAGGAAGCTAAAAAAAAAGAGGATCAAATCAAATCCAAAATAAGCGATACAAAAGAAATAACAAACTGAGAGCAGAAATCAATGAAATTTAACACAAAAAAATGAATAGAGAAAATCAATGAAACCAAAAGCTGGTTCATTGCAAGATCAACTAACTGATTAGTCTCTAGCCAGGTTAATTAAAAACAAGAGAGGGACGCCTGGGTGGCTCAGTCGTTAAGCGTCTGCCTTCGGCTCAGGTCATGATCCCAGGGTCCTGGGATCGAGCCCCTCATTGGGCTCCCTGCTCCGCGGGAAGCCTGCTTCTCCCTCTCGCACTCCCCCTGCTTGTGTTCCCCCTCTCGCTGTGTCTCTCTCTGTCAAATAAATAAATAAAATCTTAAAAAAAAAAACGAGAGAAAGAGGACCCAAATTACTAGGATCAGAATGATAGAGGGGACATCACTGCATTAAAGGAATAACGAAGGGGTTCTATGAGCAACTCTATGCCCACAAATTTGATAACCTAGAAGTAAACCAATTCCTTAAAGGACAAAAGCTGCCAAAACTCACACAAGAAGGGGTAAACAAACTGAATAGGCATGTATTTATTAAAGATACCAGGGCCACATGGTTCACTGGTGAATTCTACCAAACATTCGAGGAAGAAATTACACCAAATCCCTCCTTAACCAAGGTTTAATGCTACCTTATCCAGGAGTTTTAATTTCTCTCTGCCATGGTCACTTCATTAATAAAATGGGCATAATAATGCTTCACAACCCAGGCAGCCAGAATGAGATACTTTGCGGTGCGCTTCGCAGAGCGTCTGGTTCATGGAAAGCAGTCCAAACCATCAGCCAGTGTGTGCCATTTCTATTTTCAGGACACAGTCCTGGGGTGCCCAGTGAATGCTAAGAAGTAATACATGCTAATCACTCTAGAGCGCACTCGGGAAGGAACCTCCCGTCACAAGAACTAAGTCCGGGTCAGCGGTTTACCAAGCACCAGCTCCCTGGCCTTGGACACCAGGACCTCACTGGACCACCGCCTTCATCCCTGCCTGGAATCCGCAAGGACAGTTCTTCACAGAGCTACGACGACAGCAAAGGGGAGTGTGCAGGCGCAAGTTCTTTGTGAGTCTATAGAAGGGGACTCCACAAATGTCATGAAGAATGAGCCCTGGTCACCACCCACATCCGCACTGGTCGCATCTCAATCCCAGGAACTTTCCCAAAGGCCAGTGCACTTTGTCCTGTCAGTGAACCATCCACGTAGGTGGGAAAGCAAACAGGGGGGCCTCCTGGCCCCAGCGCTCCCTACAAGCTGTGGGGCAGGAGGAGGGTCTCCTGCTGGGGGTACTGCAGGGGCAGGAGGGTCTGCCCCTGAGCCTCCCAGCCTGCGAAAGGGCATCTGTAGGTGGCCCTATGCTCCCCGGGGACTGTCCTTCCTAGTGACGCTGCTCGGGGGCTGCAGGTGACGTGTACCCCACACAGAGGCGCCCCCCACATTGAAGTTCTGAGGGCAACCACTGTGGACTAGATTTGGGCCAGAAACTTCTAAGGCAGTCTGGATTTGGAAAAGCCACCCCTCCCCCTTCTTCATTCTCAGGCACCCGAGGCAGTGTTTGGTATCTACTGGTGTTTACTTTTCAAAGCCAGGGCAAGATGTACATCTTCAAGGGACAGAGAAAGAATATAAGTTTTCTCCTAGGGTTTTGGGGTACATTTGTCTGTTATCAGAGGTCCAGAGTAATTAGGATTTAAAACATGCCCTTGTATCAGGGGGCCGAGGGCATGGGGCTTCCTCCCCTTCACTCCCCATCACCACTACACCTTCCTCCTGTCTGGATTTCTCAGGGATTCCAGCCCTCAGCACCCCCATCAGACTGTCACAGTGTGGCCAACAGCCTGCACCGTCCTGGCTTCGCCCAACGGTGGCCAAGGTCCCCACCTGCCTGTCCTGCTCTCCTGCCTGGTCGGCCAGGCCCGGAGCCAGCAGAACAGGGCTCTTCCTGCACATGCCCGCCGGCCCCAGCCTCTGCTTGGGCGCTGGTGGCCCATGTGTCTGCCCCGCAGGCAGCACCCACCCCGTCTCTGCCCTGCACCCCTGCTCTGCAGCCTACCAAGCCCAGGGCCTCCGTGGTGTGTCCCCCAGCACAGATACATGAGCCACCACTCCATCCACAGAGCTGATGACCATGCCAGGGGTCCTCGGGATGCCCCTGTCCCAGGGCCCAGGCTGACGGCCCCACTGTTGTCCCCGGCATCCTTGGTCGCTTCCTGGGAAATCCCGGCAGGCCAGTGTTTGGGGAGGCCACAAGAGAGGAAGGAAGGGGCAGGCCCTCCAGGAGGGAGGGGCGGCGGGTTGGAGAAGCAGGGGGACTTACTCAGGAGGCCTGCCTTGGCCACAGCACCAGGAGTCTCCCGCCTGCACTCGGGATCTTCGGAGTTTACAGAGAGGCCTCATCGGGTCTGACCACTTCCACGTGGCTCTCTCAGGGCCGCGCCCTTGTAAATGTCTCCCACTGTGGGAACCCGATGGGGTCAGAGTGCATGTTCCAAGGATGGGGGAGGGGAGGACCTGCCCCTTACTTGCTGGGGCCAGCTCAAAGGTAAACCTGAGGTCACTGCCTCTGCATGACCTCCCCCAACAGCAGGGGTGGGGAGGAGCCGTGGGGGGTGTGGTGGCCAAGGGTGTTCCCGAGCCCCTGGGGTTCACGGACAGGGAACCACGTTCTCCAGATGGCTTGTCCCTGAAGCTGACCCCTGTGTCTGTTTGCTGTCTCCTGTATCTCTCCCGATTAAGTGAGCCATAGATCACCGTCCCAAGTGCACCACTGCATGCAGAGATGAGCAGGTAGTCCCACCTGGGAGCTCCCGGGTCTCCCTGAGGCAGGAAAGGAGGACGATGGGAAGTGAAGCCTGGGGATTGGGTGTAGGAGCAGGTGTAAGAAAGCTGACAGAGCAGGAAGACTCACTTTACCAGGCCAGTATGTCTAGGCGGTCTGTCTGGATGGTCCCCAATCTGAAATCTGTCCTTCCTGCAACTTGGCCCTGTTCATTTGAGCTAATCAAATGCGGAATCTCAGCTATTCTTTTAAACTCCTTTTCTCCTGGGAAATGATTGTTTCCAGTTCCCCGGGATCATCTCTCTCTCCTCTGAAAAAGGATAAGGAGGATTGCAGAAACTGCAGAAGAGCCCCCAGTCTGCAGACACTTGAGGTACACAGCCCCTCCTTCTTGCAGTAAGCACTCTGTTACCAGCCCGCCACCATCCCTCATCACGGAGTCCTGGTCCACCTGTGCCTCACTCTCCATTAGAAGGTGAGAAAACATACACCTCACTCTGTTCATCGACACAAACTCTGTCCCATGAGGACATGCAAAATACACCTGTTCCCTTTTTCTCTTTTCCATTTGAAAGCCCTAAGATGCTTGAAGACAGAAACTGTGTTTCCTACATAAGAGGCTAGTTTCTTTCTTTTTTTTTTTTAAGATCTTATTTATTTATTTAATTGACAGAGAGAGAGAGAGACAGCGAGAGAGGGAACACAAGCAGGGGGAGTGGGAGAGGGAGAAGCAGGCTTCCCGCCGAGCGGGGAGCCCGATGCGGGGCTCGATCCCAGGACCCTGGGATCATGACCTGAGCCAAAGGCAGTCGCTTAACCGACTGAGCCACCCAGGCGCCCTGAGGCTAGTTTCTTATAAGAGGTTTATTCTTTAGGATTATATATATATATACCCACACTAAAATACCTCTCAGGTGGTTAAAAGGAGACTGTACATAACCACATGGCTTTTCTCTGTGTCCTTAGTAGAGAAAGCATAAGATTTGATAGAGGAGAACTGCAGGAAGAAAGAAATGTGTTCTGTCCTACCTGCCAGCTATCCTTCTGGGCACTGAGGCCCAGGGGAAAGTGCTGAATAAGGCAGGAAGTAAGATTTGGATAATGGAATGCAAGCGGACTATGATGCTCAACAGATCTCCGGTAAAATGAGAGCTTTCATGTTAATCAAAAGGATGGCCCGGGCCAAGTCACAATATCTTGATATTTAGGGTAGGGTAATCCACTTCTGGGGGCGGGTAGATGGGAGTGGGGTTGCATCAGTTAAATTTAAAGAACCTGGGGCATCTGGGTGGCTCGGTTGGTTGAGCGTCTGACTGTTGGTTTTGGTTCAGGTCATGATCTCAGGGTCCTAGGATCGAGCCCAGTGTCAGGCTCCATGCTCAGTGGAGAGTCTGGAGATTCTCTCTCCCTCTCCCTCTGCTCCTCCCTACCTGCTCTCTCTCTCTCTCTCTCTCACATAAATCAATAAATCTTTCAAAATTAAAAATTAAAAAATAAAAATAAACTTAAAGAGTCTGCCATACATCATACTGTTTCCAAGTTGACATCTATCTATAGGGTGCTTAGGTCTCAAATGCCAATTTTGCCACTTTTTAAAGTTTGCTCAAGCAGAATTTGTATCCAGAAAGTGTGTAAGAACTGACTTTACACATATTCTCTTTGCTTCTCCTTTTGCAAGGAACCTAGGACTCAGATCATAGGTTACTACTGAACAGACCATGGCTATACCATGAATTAAAATGGCATCAGTGGGCTACCCCAGAGCTGGCCCATTTTTGTTACATTATTTCTACTAGAATATCTACTGGGAGCTTCAAATAACAGGTTGCTGGAAGATGGTTTAGCCTTACAGTGAGCACCGCCTGCCTCTCAGCCACCCAGAACCAGCCCATGGGACACCAGGTCAAACAGGTGAGGGTGTGGCTCAGACCTGTGGTGTGGGGGGTCATCTCTGTGGGGGGTACATGTCACCTGCAGCCCCCGAGCAGCGTCACTAGGAAGGACAGTCCCCGGGGAGCATAGGGCCACCTACAGATGCCCTTTCGCAGGCTGGGAGGCTCAGGGGCAGACCCTCCCGCCCCTGCAGTACCCCCAGCAGGAGACCCTCCTCCTGCCCCACAGCTTGTAGGGAGCGCTGGGGCCAGGAGGCCCCCCTGTTTGCTTTCCCACCTACGTGGATGGTTCACTGACAGGACAAAGTGCACTGGCCTTTGGGAAAGTTCCTGGGATTGAGATGCGACCAGTGCGGATGTGGGTGGTGACCAGGGCTCATTCTTCATGACATTTGTGGAGTCCCCTTCTATAGACTCACAAAGAACTTGCGCCTGCACACTCCCCTTTGCTGTCGTCGTAGCTCTGTGAAGAACTGTCCTTGCGGATTCCAGGCAGGGATGAAGGCGGTGGTCCAGTGAGGTCCTGGTGTCCAAGGCCAGGGAGCTGGTGCTTGGTAAACCGCTGACCCGGACTTAGTTCTTGTGACGGGAGGTTCCTTCCCGAGTGCGCTCTAGAGTGATTAGCATGTATTACTTCTTAGCATTCACTGGGCACCCCAGGACTGTGTCCTGAAAATAGAAATGGCACACACTGGCTGATGGTTTGGACTGCTTTCCATGAACCAGACGCTCTGCGAAGCGCACCGCAAAGTATCTCATTCTGGCTGCCTGGGTTGTGAAGCATTATTATGCCCATTTTATTAATGAAGCGACCATGGCAGAGAGAAATTAAAACTCCTGGATAAGGTAGCATTAAACCTTGGTTAAGGAGGGATTTCAATCTGCTTTGATCTGATTTTAAAACCCCTGCTTTCGGGTGCCTGGGTGGCTCAGATGGTTAAGCGTCTGATCCCAGAGTCCTGGGATCGAGTCCCGCATCGGGCTCCCTGCTCAGTAGGGAGCCTGCTTTTCCCTCTGCCTCTCTCTCTCTGTCTCTTATGAATAATTAAATAAAATCTTTTTAAAAAAATAAAATAAAGCCCCTGCTTTCACCCTCTTATACATCCAGCTCCTGCACACAACGTCCATCCGTGGGGGGTGGGGGGGGGTGGGAGTTGCCTAAACTCACGATTACGGGACGCATGTTGTGTGCTAACACAGTGGTGTGTACTATGCCTTGGAGGCAACCCCACGTCAGCCGGGGAGGTTGACTGGACATCTGGGTACATATTAAAAGTTAAAATGACAACAAAACAGCACCAGATTGAATCCAAACTTTTTGCCTCTGAAGCTCATGAGTTTTTAAGGAAATGAGCCAAGTGTTCTCAGTACTGCGGTTTTCTACCCACAGATGACCCATGTGGTTCTCAACAGGGCATCTGCTGTTCAAAGCTGTTTTCTTTCTAAGCAGGTGGGCGCAGGGGATTGTTTATAGGGTAGCCTGGCTGACAGGGGGTCTCTGGATCAGGTGTCACTGTAGAGCCTGGGAACTCTGGTCACTTAACATCACTACCCACGGCTACATGTGACTCTATAATATTCATCCTGCCCTCTTTCCTCTCTCTGAAGAGAAAACATTGCACTATCTCTGATTTGTTAAATAATCCAGAAAGCCTTTTTCCCATACTCTGCCTGGCTTTCCTTAGACAAGATGAAGGGTAGCTCATGCCAAGGGATCAGCAGTAGCCAAGAGTCTCTTAGGAAAGGATAGTGGGGACAAAGCAAGTGCTTTAGAAGTTTTAGGGGCTTTTTCTTGTACTAGTTTCAGTATGAGTCAACAGTATTATGGCTGCACACGCAGCAGGCTCTGGCAACATTTAGAAGAGTATAACGTCTAGACACAGACTGAAAATGTCAATCTTCCCCTCCTTGGACACTTACGTTCTGTTTTGAAGCCAATTTTTTTCTATTTTTAAGCATATAAATTGAATGATATGTTAATCAAGGCTCATTGGCAGAGAACAGAAGCCCATCTAGCTAGTTTCAAGGGACTGATTAGAGTGTGTTAAGGAGGTAATAGAATCGTTGGGGAGAAGCAGAGGACCAGCCTGGCTCCCAGGAAGGAGTCCCAGACCTCACTGCAGGTGATGTTGGGCCTCCAAGAATGGAAGGCTTTGAAAGAAGAGCATTGCCTGTCCATCAAGGAAGCCACTTCCAACCATGGGATCCAGAACCAGGCTGTGATCAGCATCAGCTAAGTAGATGCTTTCCCCTTATCTCTGTCCTGAGTCCAAGTGGATGCACTTAATTGAAATGCCCTAAATCACATTTGGAACTCTAGAAACAAGCAAAGATGGGGAAAAGTGGCAAATACTTAAGTTTCTGACCCTGATAGGACAGGGCTGCACACAAGAAGGACTTGGGAGTGCATATTGCCTGACCAAGCCACAAGATTCATGACAATCAGCTTTTGTATTTGCCTCAAATGCTCTCAAGTTAAAAAAAAAAAAAAAAAAGACTTGAGAATCTATTATTTACTTTTCTCTATTTCTCCTCTTAAATTTTCATTATTAAGCACGGAAAACATGTAATAATGTATGCATAATAAAGAAATGAGAAACTCATCTATCTATCAAAGGACTTATGTATGCTAATCTGGGAAAAGGACAACAGTGTTTTATGGGGCACATGCACAGTGAGACAGTGGGGTTCTGGGGGAGAGAACGCGGGGACTACCCGTCCCCCCCACCCCCCAATGTGGCCTTGAGCACATCACATGCCAGACTTTTCGCAGAAGCCAGCTGAGAGGAAAGGGGGAGGCTGATGTTTGGAAACAGATGTTCTCCAGCATTTGGAGCTCCCGCGTCAGGTGCAGTGGGTTCCAAGATGGTCCTTGTGAGTGGTTGTTAATTACACTTTAGAAAGGACTGACTCTCTCCTAGACTTCTCCAGTATTTCGTAGAGTGATGAGGTTTTGAGACATGTCCCAGCAGCATCTAGGCACTCAGTGGATTCTCACCACCATGCAATAAGATGCTGTGCTTCTCACGGGCACCATCACGCTCCCCTATGCCTGAAGCATTAAGTGGCTCACACACAAGTAAGCTCTGGACTTCTCTGGGCACCTCCAAGGTATCCTAATTCAGGGAGATCGAGAAAATTCAGGGGTACAGAAAAAGGTAAAGAAAAAACAATCACTACCTTGTTCTAGGGAATAATTTGAAAAGGCCACTGCAGTCCAAGGAGAGAATTGTGGACTTGATGTTGAAGCTACACCAGCCCCTAAACTGGTAGCTGTGAGGTCATCAGAAGAAACATGCTCCTGAACAGCTGGGTTATTTCTTCTCCTAGGATCTTCTTGTTAAGGGAGAAACCTGCATTCCCCTGCTCATGATTCCATGTGGCATGTCTCAGCATAAACCCCCTCTCCTGGTCGCCTACTCACCTGTCCTAGAATCACTGCAAACTTGGCATTTTTGGTGCCAGTCATTGGTGACGCCAATGACTAGGGCAGGGAAAAATGCAACCCATAGTCCACAACTTAAAGTTTGAGAGAAGGCTGCACACAGTAGTTAAGCGGGTGTCCTGGCCTCATTCAACAGACAACTAGTTTTAGGGTTAGGGCAATAGGACTATTTCAAGATAGCCCGCTGGCAGTCTGAAAGGTTCTAATGTGCTCTGAGCCCACACCAGGAGTGGCTTGGGATTGGGTGCTGGTCAGCCCTACACTGAGCAGGGCTGCAAAGGGCAGGAGAGACAGACAAGTAGACATGGTGCAGTCTTGGGCCACCTGTCATCCTCACTCTTATACTGGGTGTGGCAGCTTCAGAACCTGTATGAGTTTACACTGTGGCTTTGAGCAAGTCACTGAACATTCTTGGGTTTCATCATGCCCAGCAGAAATGACAGAACAGGCAGGGTATATGTGGACAGCTCTCTAGAGTTGAGAAGTGCTTAGGAAAGGCTGGCATTCTTTATGTCAGAAATGAACAAGAATTAATATGGTTTAAGCAAGAAGGCATTTGGGCTCATGGAACTGAACAGCCCAAGGCATAGCTCTCTGGCTGCAGAGATGATCTACTTTGAGTGATTATCTGGTTCTAGGTCTTGGCTCTGCTTTCTCTGGTTGGTTTCATTCTCAGGATCTTCCTGGCTGGTTCTAGAAGTTTAGACAAAGTAGGATTATACAGATTGGATTCTACATTTTGCCATGGTCATTGTACCCCAACTGGTGGGTTAGATTAAACCAAGGCTCACTCCTGAGTGCTGATGGTGTCCCACCATCTGGGCTGGGGTCGATCCGAGATACTGCCTGAAGAAGAAGAATGATTTCAAAGCAGCATGCCCAAAGGAAATACAGTGTGAATCCCATAGGTAATTTAAAATGTTGTAGTGGTCCCATTAAAAAGGTAGGAAGAAGCAAGTAAAACTAATTTCAATAATATATAGGACTTAATATGCCACAAATATTACCATTTTCAACATGTAATCAAATAAAAACTATAAATGAGATAGATATTCTACATTCTTTTCTCTCTCTCTCTCTCTCTCTCTCTCTCTCTCTCTCTTTTTTTAGTACCATGGTTTTGAAATCCACTTACAGAACACCTCAGTTAGAGCGAGCCGCATTTAAGGCGCTGGATGGTCCATGTTGCTGCTGTATTGAACAGTGTGAGCTGGCAGCAAGAAGATGATAATGGGTCCACCTTTTCATAGACCTTATAATACTGTATTCCCCAACCTTGTAATTAGGATTCACACAGTATATTTTACAAATTGAATGACTTGCTTAAAAATAGAGGGATTGGGAATATAAGCTAGAAGTTTTTAACCCAAATGTAATTTTAAGTCAATTGAGAAATACCTGAGGCATTCCATAAAAACAGGGTGGAGTTGACTCATCACCAACCTGCCTTTTATTTTTATTGAGTTAACAGAGGCCTCTGGTGTCAAACCGAATACCCAGTTCACGGCTCCCACCCTATTTGTATCCACCGAACTTATCCGAGGAGAGCTCTCATCAGTTTTTTCTAGGATGCGGTCTCCAGTCCCCGTGGCTGTTGGCCCAGTCCTGAGCTTGTGCTCCAATTCTAAGTGAACTCCTTATCTCAGATTTCCCTTCCCTGACCCCAATTACAGCCTTTAGATTATTCTCTTGTCTCTTGTGTAAAATATCCATCTGGATAGTCTGTCTAACAAATGATCTCTCTACACCTCATTCCACATTTCTTCTCTTGCTTAGCCCCTGGAATCTTGCCCCTGGACTACAGCTTTATGATATGGGCCCAGCCACCTGTCAGCAGCAATCCACCATCCCCCCCATCCCTGCCTCCAGTTCTTTCTGTCTTGAACAAGAAGTCTCAGAATCCAAGTATTTCCCATCAAAACAACCACTCAGTAGATAACAGGCTATTTGTGCAGGATTTACCTTGCTTCTTTCTCTGGATCTCATCTGATCTCTGATGTCATCACATATAGTCATTGTGCCTGCCACTCTGGTCATCGCTGGGCACCTGCACTAATGTTAGCCTCCACCTACCCTGGCTTTGAAAGGGGGTAATTTCTGCGCCATCCATTCCGACATCCCGACCGCACGATTACCAGCCACATTTTTGGAGATGACGTTCTGCATTTTAGAGGGCTCTGCGTCATAGGGGGAGGGGTGAGTGTGGGAGAAAGACCACTTATGAGCACTCACCGTACATCAAGCGTTGTGCTCAATGCTCCACACTTACTGTCTCATTCAGTTTTCCCAAAACCTTTGACATTGGAATTATGATCCATGTTTTAAACCTAAAGGAAACTGGGGCCCCAAAAGTCTAATAAAATTGCTACATCTCAAGCTAGTAAATGGCAATGGTAAGTCAAAGTCCAGATTACTGTAAAGACAGCCACTGGCCACTTGGTTACACCACCCTGCTAAAACAGCCAATTAAAAAAAAAAGAAAAGAAAAAGCTGAGTTAGGACTAAGGATCCAAGGCAATTTGTGTTGGACCAATTACATCTTTCCTTATTCTTGTTTACATACTGGGAGGGAAAACAGATAGATCTAGATAAAGAATTATGCTTCTTTTAAAAATTTTAATTGGCAAAATTTGAGTCTCATCTAACCAATTCTTTTGGGTGTTTATATTGCTAATTATCTTTCTGTATCTATTTATCATTCCTTGCCACAGTGCTATAGTACTTGATGGACCCAAGCAGTTTTTCTCCTTGGTTTCCATATTTCACACAAAATGTGGGCTTCTTTTCATATATCAAAACAGAAGAGAGCATCCAAACAAGATCCTTCGGGAACCAAGAACCAGACTTGTCTTTTTTCACTTTGAAATCCATTGTTTGGGGTTTTTTCCCACACAACATAGAATTTCAAGTACTTTTAATAAATAGAAGACCCAATTCTTTTGAAGAGCAGTGGTGACTGCCTTCTGACTGCCCCATCCTGCTTCAGCATTCAACAAAAACAAGTAATCTTGGTGGAGAAAGTGCTTGTTTCTAATCTCCAGCATCATTATGATTTATAATTATAAGACATGCAATGAAGTTATCTGTGAAAGTTCCCAGCACACAGTAGGTCATAAATGAGTTCTACACTACTCCCTTTCTATTAGCACTTATAAGGCAGCATGCAAGTTCCCATTTTGCTAGAAAATAACCTCCATGTTTTGGCCACACAATCTTAAATGCCTGTATTGATTACAGAATCTTGCAGATATCTTCTGTTTTCCAAGTGCACTGACATTCAGCATCTCATTCTGACCTCACAGTCCCAAGAGACAGGCAGTACCGGATTAAGATCTCACTTTAGACAGTAAGACAAAGGATGAAAGGGACCAAGAAATCTATCAAAAGCAAATCTGTTCATCAGAGTAGGAAGGAGCAGTGGGTTAGCACATGTAATACTCATTGCAGTGCTCCCTGGGTGTGCAAAGGAAAGAAAGCTAAAACTACATTTCCCAGGCTCCCTTGCAGCTAGTGCACAGGCTGAGATTTAGAATCCACCAATCAGAGACATTAACACCTGTGTGGGGCTCCATTGGGAGTTGGTTCCTGAAGAAAGAGGTGGGGTATCAAGGCACCCATTTTGTTTGCATGACCAAAGTGACATACTTTCAGATCTTGAAGATGAGGTGGAGCTTCTTGATTTCTGACCTTGATAGAGGCAGCAGCTCCCTGGGAGGTCCACTTCTGCAGTGTGGCTTTGGAAGTCATTCCAGAACACCCAGAAAGCCTGCTTCTCCAGCCTACCCAATGGTTCAGAGGTAGCCTTGCACCTGTTAAATTTCTTTCCAATTAATCATCTAGAGGGAATTCTCTTATCTGCAAAAGGAACTGTGGTTGGTGCTATGGTTAAGCCAATGCTCAAACTCAGGCTTTATTGACTCCAAGGAAAGATAAAACACTTTATATAATGAAAATTTTAAAGAACTAGGATGATATAATTTTTAAAAAGACCTTTAAGCTATAAATATCTGGTCTCAAATCTCAACTCTGTTACTTGTGCATATGGCTAAGGGTTAATGATATGGTAGTGAAGTTATGGAGAGGTTTTGAAAAAACTTGCTGGCAAGTTTGGAGGTTGAAATTATGCAATGGGGACATAAATATTGACATGAGCTAGGTACATGGTCTTAGTGGTGATAAAACTGCAAAGGCAACCTTCTGTATGTCCTAGGAAATGCTTTTATAATACCTATGATGGAAATAAGAAGAGCTAAAATTGTATAAATATGGTAACAAAAGGATAAGGCTTGGAGAACATGCAGCTCTAACTGGAAGGCACTGCAGACTCTCTCCAAGCCTACTGCTGACTTGCTGGGGGGGCTCAATCCATTTGTCTAAGTCCATCCTGGCTGCTGTAACAAAATACCAGACACTGGGGGACTTATAAACAATAGAAACCTATTTCTTGTGATTCCGGAGACTGGACGTCTGAGCTCAAGGGGCAGAGTAGATGGGTGAGGGGCTTCTTCCAGGTTGCAGATCTCTTGCAGTGCCCTCCCCCTGTGGCAGAAGGTGAGGGAGGTCCCTAGGGTCTCTTTTATCAGGGCACTAATCCTACCTGTGAGGGCTCCACCTTCATGACCTCATCACCCCCCCCCGAAGGTCCCACCTCCTAATACCATCACTGCAAGCTTTAGTCTTCTGGCACATGAATTTGATGGGGGTGGGTAAAAACACTGAGACCACAGCACCATTTTTCCTGGGGAGAGGATGTGGCTCCTAGAGGCAGTGCAGTAAAAAGCAGCAACAGCAGATGCAAGATAAGATGCAGAGACGGCTCAGCAGCATCTAATAGGTTCCATGCCGCACATCTATCTTTCAGCAGAGAGAATAACATGAGCTAGGAAAAATTCCTTTTGGATATTTTTTCAATGATATCAAATCAAAACATTCTTGCACATGAGAACTGTTCAAAAAAATGGAGATGATCTATTTCACCATTGAAAGTTATCTTTTTTGGGGTGCCTGGGTGGCTCAGTGGGTGAGGCGTCTGCCTTCGGCTCAGGTCATGATCTCAGGGTCCTGGGATCAAGCCCCGCATGGAATGGAGCTCCCTGCTCTCCCTCTGCCCCTCCCCCTGCTCATGTTCTCTCTGTCTCTCTGTCTCTCTGTCTCCCTCTCAAATAAATACATAAAAATCTTTTAAAAAATTATCTTTCTTGGGGTACCTGGGTGCCTCAGTCGGTTGAGCATCCAACTTGATCTCGGCTCAGGTCTTGATCTCAGGGTCATAAGTTCAGGCCCCACGTTGGACTCCACGCTGGGTGTGGAGCCTACTTAAAAATAAAATAAAATAAAAATAAACGTTATTTTTCTTTTCCTAAAACTTTTACAATTCCTTTAAGAGTTTCCTAAGTGATAGCATATCTAGAAACATCTCCACTTTTCTCCTATCTGGATGCTTTCCATGTATAGTTTTTTTTTTTTTTTCCTCAAAGCAGATTCTGTGAATTTTCCTAATCCACATCATCACATTCCTCTTAATCCTTCCCCAGGAGGAAGAATTTCAGCCCTGTCCAAGCAATATGCTTTCCAGCCAGGCCTGCTTTATTCTGTTCACACTCTTTCTCCAGAGCTGCCTGGTTCCTGAAACTTTTCTTAGTCGCCAGGTCCAAGCACATATTCATCCATAAGACAGATGACTATTTGGCTTATCTGGATTCTGAAAATTCATCTCCATCTGCATGATAACATTTCTTGCAGGGTTGTTGGAGGAGAAAGTAAGGTAACATTTAACACATGTGCAGGCCATATCTCTTTAAGAAGACTACTAACTCTCATCTAAAACCATTTCCTCCTCTTTCTGGACACAAAGCTCTATTTCATTGCTCAGCCTCCCCTGTAGTTCGGTGTCTCCATGAGTCTGAGTTGTAGCTGTTGGACCTGCTGGCAGAAGCAGGGATGTTACTTCCAGCCTTCCTCACACAGAACTGCCCACATCCTCCATGCTCTTGTCCTCCTGGCTGCCTGTTATCAATATGTAGGGCAATGTTAGAAGTCAGGCACTGAAGATGGGAAAGAGGCCATTATCCCAGGTGCTGAATGCCGAGTACAGGAGGACCTTCCTTGCCAGTACAAATCCTTGTCCAGAACTGTTACATGAGGAACAATATTATGTTAAACAATTGAAATATTGGATTCCATTTGTTTGGCTCGACTTCTTTGCCCTGACTAATACAAGTTGTCTCTGTCAAGCAAAAAATAATATGATACAAAAATTAGATTTGCACAAAGAAATTTAAAGGATCTGGAAGAAAGACAAATATGAATATATACATGCATTTCTCTTTAAAAAGAGATTCTAAAAGAGAATGTTCTCAAGCAAAAATAGTAGCAATGTACCATGGCTCTAGAACATATGCAAAGTAAAAAATGCATGACAAAAATAAAACAACTCAATAGATTGAATTGATATTGTTGCCAGGCTATGAGCTTATTACACTTTACATGATGCGGTATATCATTGTTCAAAGGTAGGCTGTGATGAATTACAGATATATATTCAAACCCTAAGGTAACCATGAAAAACTTAAAAAGAAATACAGAACAAGCCAACGATGGAGATGAAATAAAATCGCAAATACATCTAGTTAATCCAAAAACAGGTAGAAAAGACAAAAAGAGAACAAAGAACACATAGAACAAATGGAAAACAACTAATAAGATGATATATTTAAGCCCTAAGATATAACTAATTATATTAAATGTAAATACTCCAAACACAACAGTTTAAAGGCTGATATAATGGGGCACCTGGGGGTCCTGGGATAGAGCCCCAGGTCAGGCTCCCTGCTCAGCGGGGAGTCTGCTTCTCCCTCTCCCTGTCTACTGCTCTGCCTACTTGTGCTCTCTCTCTCTGTCTCAAATAAATAAATAAAATCTTTTTAAAAAGGGGGGGCAGATATTGTCAGTTTGGAGAGCAAAAAGAAAGGCCAAACCATATAATACCTATTTTTTTTTTAAAAACCACACATATATACACAACAACAAACAATAACATAAATATACACATAGATCACCAGGAAAGCGTGGAAGAAGATGTACATTGCAAACGCTCATTAAAGCAAGCTGTTGCAGCAGCATTAATATTATACATATACGACTTGAAAACAAGGAATGTTACTGAGAATAAAGAGGGGCACTACAAAATGATAGAGGAGTTATTTTCCAAGAAGACATAACAAACTTAATTTTATATCCATCTACCAACACAGCTTCAAAATACATGAAGCAAAACTAATAGCTTTAAAAAAAATAGACAAATTCACAATTATCATTAGAGATTTCAATACCCCTCTCTTGATAATCAGAAGAACAAAACAGAGACATTCAATAAGGATATAAAATAACTTAACACATTGTCAACCAACTTGATCTATTTGAGATTCATAGAACATCCAGCAACAAACAGATTTTTTTCCTAGTGCAGTGGAATCATTCACCCAGATAGGCCATATTCTGGGGGAATAGCAAGGGTGGTATTGTGAGGGATAAATTGTATATTCTCTGGCCACGTGGATTTAAACAAGAAACTGACAGAGAGGTACCTGGGAGTAAAACCCTCAAGTATTTCAGAAATTGAACCACACACTTATAAATAATTTTAAAACACTTTAAATCAAGTGGAAATGAAAATACGCCGTGGTAAAACGTGTAGATACAGCTACCCAGGGCTTCAAGAGACACTCATAGCATTAAATGTTTCTATTAGAAAAGAACAAAGCCCTCACATCAGTGATCTAAACTTCCATGTTAAGAAAGTGAAAAAAAGCAATTGAAACCACATGAAGCAAAAGAAAGGAAGAAGTAAAGAGCAGAAATCAATGAGGTTGTAAAGAAAAGAAAATAGAAAATCAATGGAAAACAATGGTTCTTTGAGAAGATCAACAAAAATGATAAACCGCTACAGCCTGAATAAGGAGGAAGGAGAGAAGACACAAGTTGCCAATATCAGGAATGAAAGGGAGGCCAGCTCTATCAATTCTTTAGGCATTGATGGGATAATAAAAAATATGAACAAAGTTATACCATATGTTCACAAACCTAGGTGAAATAGACAAATTCCTAGGGTTCCTGGGTGGCTCAATTCATTAAGTGTCTGCCCTCAGCTCAGGTCATGATCGCAGGGTCCTGGGATGGAGCCCCATGTTTTTGGGCTCCCTGCTCAGCAAGGAGTCTGCTTCTCTCTCTCCCACTGCCCCTCCCCCCACTTGTGTGCTCTCTCTCTCTCGCTCACTCTCTCTCATAAATAAATAAAATCTTAAAAAAAGAAATAGACAAATTCTTTAAAAGACAAACTACAGAAGGTCAATCAAAAAGAAACAGAGGGCGCCTGGGTGGCTCAGATGGTTAAGCGTCTGCCTTCGGCTCAGGTCATGATCCCAGGGTCCTGGGATCAAGTCCCACATCGGGCTCCCTGCTCCTTGGGAGCCTGCTTCTCCCTCTGCCTCTCTCTCTCTCTCTCTGTCTCTCATGAGTAAATAAATAAAATCTTTAAAAAAAAAAAAAAGAAACAGATTACTGAATAGCTTAATCATAAAATAATTGAATTTATAGTTAAAGGTGTCTATACAAAATAAGGAAATATTAAAAATCAGTAATCTGAATGTATGTTTGCAGATTTTTTTTTTTATTTATTCATTTGAGACACAGAGATACAGAGAGAGAGAGAGAGCATGAGCAGGGGGAGAGAGAGAGGCAGAGGGAGAAGCAGGCTCCCAAGGAGCAAGGAGCCCGATGTGGGACTCGATCCCAGGACCCTGGGATCATGACCTGAGCTGAAGGCAGACGCTTAACCATCTGAGCCACCCAGGCATCCCTATGTTTGCAGAATTTAGGGAAAAAACAGCAGATTAAGCCCAAAGGGAATGGGCAAAAGGAAATGATCAACATAAGAATACGATTTAATGAAACAGAAAACAAACTTCCTCAGATAAAAGTCAACGAAGTCCGTTTGGTTCTGTGAAAAAACCTACAGAATTGCAAACCCCCTAGCAAGAATGACTTAAGAGAGGGGTATTACAAGGAAATAACAAAAATGATCACCAGCATTCTAAGTCCTAGACATTAAAACCATGTGATAAAGTGCTCAGTCTGAGGAAGCTGGTCCTTCAGCCCCTTCTGCGGTCTGGCCCTGGATAGGCTCTCGCCATTCACTACCCGTCCCCTCACTTGTTCTTCAATGCCCTCCATCACCATCATTATTTATAGTGTCTGAAACATGAGGGTGTGTGAATTCCATCAGGACGAGGGAAGGTGCGCAGGGAGTAACTGCTGGATGAGTGAGCGAGAGAGAGAACAGAGTGCAGTGTGTGTCCTCAAGGCCTGCAGGAAGGGCCCCTGCTGCTAAAGTCTCCTTCCCTCCTTGCTGACCCAGCCAACCCCTCGTTATCACCCAGCGCTCAAGCACCTCCTCTCTGAGATGATCCTCCTCGCCCAGCATCCTCCCTCCTCCACTGTGCTCCCTCTTGCCTGTGATCTTCCTCTGTTTTGTTTCTGACACGCCTTGCTGGAATCTATCCTCCCCAACCTGTGTCTTCTTGCCAGAACCCCAAGTGTCTCCAAGGCATGCCTATGGCTTAACTGTTCGAGTATCCACAGTGTGTCCACAGTGCCTGGCACTGACCAGGTTCTTAGGAGAGATGTTTTGAATGAATGAACAAAGAGGAAATGAGTCCATGGTCTCTGTGCGCCGGGTGGGGGTGGGCAGTGGGCAGCAGAAAGCTGGGACGTGGGGGACAGTCACTCCTACTCCTTCACGGGCACGGCCTGGCCCTTGGCATCCTCCTCAGCCCCCGGGGGGTGCAGAACACTTGTGGGGTGCACCTCCTGTGGTCCTCAGAGCTGTCATGGATGTGAGCTGGGGTTTGTGAGAACAGAAATAGGCTACTATGTAGATGCATAAGAATAAGAGAAATAGGGCAAGATGAGAAAGATGTGAGGTGTAAGTGGGACATTCTAGGTGATTTCTTCACATTTCGTAGAGAAGAAGTCAGGAGAGAGACATGAGAGGAATTGGTGTTTGAGGCTTGAGGCAGACACTCAAGGATGGGGCAGGCGGCACACTTCCACTACCCTTGGGGACAAGGGAGGCCAACTTCACGCAGGCCCGGGTAGACTGGGGTCTGGGAGGGGCTGTGGAAAGAGGAGGGAGAAGCGAGGGTGGGGAGTTAGCCCCTGGCAGGGCACACAGTGAGCATGGGAAACGGGTCCTGATCTTGAGCCTGGTGGGAGCAGCAACTGTGCTCAGCCCTCCGCCCTGAGCCAGACTCCACGGGGGAGGCCGGCAGAGCTGCCTCCGCAGAGTGGCCTTCCACCTGTCAGCCTTGGCGTGCGTCCAGAGTACAGGGAAGACAGGGGCCCGGGGAAGTTACAGGAAACTGTTCACTGAAGAGCAAAACATATTTGGCAACAGTCTGCACTCCCCTGCGGAATTAATCCACAGATACAGTTTGTGAAACTCTTCAAGTAAACCCTTCAGACAGAGACAAAAAGCAGTTTCTTAATTGACAAAATCCAGAAAGCAGTTAACCTGAGATGTGGCACCACCATACCCAGAGGGCCCTTCACTCTCTGCAGGAAGAGATTTGTGAGGAAGTCAGGACATTTCCGTGGACCAGAAGAGAAGGGGTGCTCTCCTCGAATACTAGGACCCTGTCCACATTGGGTGGAGAGCCCTTCCTGTGAGTCTGGGGAGCTCATCAAGGAGACTGTTAGAAGCCAAACCAAACAGGTTTGGTCATTTCTTTAAGGATGCAATGTTGTGTTGTGGCTAATTTAGTGACAACATTTATTCTGATTTTCCAAACTACTTCAGAGCCCTTCATAGGACTTACCAGTCCCACAGACCAAAGAGTTTATAGAACGGTGATCCACTGGCCCAAAGTATTTTTGCTATGGTATATTTAATTTTTTTAAATCTGAATCAATTGTTGGAAATGGAAGATTTCACCTAGAAATCCATATTTTTCAATTCTTCAAAGCAAAAATCTGAAGATGTGGTTACATTGGATTTTCTTTTCCTCGTGGCAACACTTGGCAGTTTTACCTTGTTCTCCATGGTGGATCTTTCTTTGAGAGTCCTGAGGCCTCTGACTGCTACCTCATGGCTTTATCACTATTGCTAGTGGATGACTTGGGAAGGCTTTATATTTGGCTTGAGTCTGGCTTCCCCGGGTCATACTCTTGCAATGGCCCCTTGGCCCAGTTAAGCCCCACCACGGTCCCTACTCACAGAGCCCACAGCATCTCCTCCCCATTCAGGAGGGGTCTCCAGACACAATACCCCTTAATTAATAGGATCATCAGAGGGTTTGAATAGATCACTCTTTCTCAGTTGTACTTTATGATATTGTCTGGGGGACATGGTGTGCTGTCTTGATATTGGCAAATTTGGGCAAGTCGTGGGACATTTTCCCTGTGAATGTCAGGTCGACCATCACCACAGAACTTAACCCAGTGCCTGACAATATATGTTTTATAGAATAAATTAATAACCTAACACCTACAATTTATTGAACACCTACTATTTACTAACTGCTTCTCGTATGTCATCTCAATTAAGCCTCACAACAATCTAGCGATGTAGGTAAGCGTCTTTGTCTTGGAGTACACAGAAGACACCCGAAGTTCAAGAGCTTAGATCACTTTTCTGAGTTCTCACTGTTGGCTTTCAAAAACCAAAGCACTTTAGGTGCTCCTGGGTGGCTTTGTTGGTTAAGCATCCACCTCTTCATTTTGCCCCTCTCTCCATGTTGGGCTCCGTGCTGAGTGTGGAGCCTGCTTACGATTCTCTCTCTCCCTCTCCATCTGCTCCTCCTGCCCTGCTCGCATGCTCTTTCTCTCTAAAAAAAAAAGCGCCGTAGATGAAGGGATAATTGATTGCTTGAGTGGATGAATCAGCGACTGAGTGAAGGAATGTATGAAACGCCCAGTTACCAGGCTTGGGCATCACATCAGGGTCAGACATAGTAATTCTCAACCCAGGCTGCACAGTCAACGTGACTGTAGATATTTAGAAACATCCATCCCTAGGCTCAGCCCCAGAGACTCTGACTGAACTTGGGGGAGGACCGGGCATTAGGATTTTTAAAAGCTCCCAGATGATATTAATGGACACTCACTTTAAGAGCCACTTAGTTAGGGAGAAGGACATTCTTCATTGGACCTAACTGCTTGATGAAGGATTTAAAGCTCTGGGCTCGGGGCGCCTGGGTGGCCCAGTTGGTTAAGCGACTGCCTTCGGCTCGGGTCATGATCCTGGAGTCCCTGGATCAAGTCCCACATCAGGCTCCCTGCTCAGCAGGGAGTCTGCTTCTCCCTCTGACCCTCTTCCCTCTCATGCTCTCTCTCATTCTCTCTCTCTCAAATAAATAAATAAAATCTTAAAAAAAAAAAAAAAAAAGCTCTGGGCTCATGCTGGATATTTATGGAGGCGAAAAATGTGTGTCTGTAACAATCACAGCTTGTGATTCCCACCTCCCAGCAAGTTTGGACACCACTGCAATAAAGATGAAGCAGCTGGTTAAGTATCTCCTGCCCTAGCATTAGGATAAGGCCTGGGTGGGGCAATGGGCCTCATTCTGCAAGGGGGTGAGGGGAGAGAATACCCCAAGTCCCCACCTACAACAGGCAGGAGGGAGTCAGCTGGCTGGAGTAGGGGAGATGCCCCAAAGAAGCCAATAACCCCGGGCCCTCCCAACTGATGGTCTCTAAATATTTGTTTAACATTTACTTAATAGGGACTTGGAGTGATTGATTTACAATTAATGCAAAATGTAGGCATAACAATGTGTTTATTTGGTTTGAACATTTTATTGCTGTGACAGCATTTGGTAAGAGGAAAAATCATTTAATAGAAAATGTGAGTTTTCGTTTTGATTTTTGTTTTCAATTGCTTTGATTTCCAACTTTGGCAGGCAAGACACCAAATTATATTAAACAGTGGCTCTGTGGATATTGAGAGCCCTTTATGTATTATTGCTTACAGACCAAAAACCCACCCTGAGACTGTTTAAGACAGTAAGGCAGGCCCTTTTTTGAAGGAAAAGTCTTTTAAAAAAAAAAAAAGCAGTGAACTCTGCCCTCTAGTGGAGAAAAGTCCTAGTTGCAGAGACTCACATACAAAACACAAATGGGCGATGAGCCTTGTTCAGAGCCACCACCTCTGATAAGAAAGTAAGCTAGGGGCTTAGTCTCACCTCAAGGCATCTTGGAAGGCTCATTATGGGTCTTATCTGTGCTGTGTCCTGTCCTAAATGCCTTGGATTGAAAAGAACAAAACAGACAAGACCCTGGCTTTCATGAAATTTATATTCTACTTGGAGAAGAGAGACAGTGAACAATTAAAAAAAAAATCCATATTAAAAATGGACAAAGGACTGAAACAGCCTTTTTTTTTTTTTTTCCAGAGGAGACATACAGATGGTCAGCAGGTACATGAAAAGGTGCTCCACATCACTCATCATCAGGGAGACGCAAGTCAAACCGCAATGAGATATCACCACACACCTGTTAGGATGGCTATTATCAAAAAGAGAAATGGTAACAAGGGTTGGAGAGGATGTGAAGTAAAGGAAATCTTCCTGCACTGTTGGTGGGGATATAAACTGTTGCAGTCACTGTGGAAAACAGTATGGAGGTTCCCCAAGAAATTAAAAATAGAGCTATCATATGAATCAGCAATCCTACAGCTGGGTATATATCCAAAGGAAACAAAATCAGTGTTTCAAAGAGATATTGCACCCCCATGTTCATGGCAGCGTTATTCACAGTAGCCAAGGTATGGAGACAACCTAAGTGTCCCTCATGGAGGAATGAATAAAGAAAATGTGGGGTTTAGGCATGCAATGGAATATTATTCCGCCTTAAAAAAGAAGGAACTCCTGCCATTTGCAAAACATAGAACTAGAGGGCATTATGTTAAATGAAATAAGTCAGACAGAGAAAGACAAATACTGCATTGTATCACTTATATGTTGAATCTAAAAAAAAATCAAACTCATAGAAACATAGGCCAGAAAAGTGGTTGCCAGGGGCTAGGGGTTGGGGGAAAAAGGGATTGGTAAAAGGATACAAAGTTGCAGTTACAAGATGAGTCAGTTCTAAGGATCTAATGTATAATATTGTGACTATAGTTGATAACACTGTATTATATAATTGAAATTTGCTAGGAGAGTAGAACTTAAAAATTTTCACTCCCCAAAATACATAAATATGTGGAGTAATGGATGTGATAATTAAATTGAAAGAGGACATTCTTTCACATTATACCTGCATATCAAATCATCACATTGTACACGTTAAATACCTTACAATTTTGTCAATTACACCTCCATGAAACTGAAAAAAAAATCCATTTAATTGTCGGTGTTGGCAGAGAATAATCAGAGGGGACAGAAGATGACTTTGGGGTGGTCAGGGAGGATTCTCAGGGAAGGTGAAGCTAAGCTGGAATCTGAATGGCAGAGGAGAACCCATACAAAGGTCCCTGCTTTCTAGGCAAGGGCCCCTGAGGTGGGGATGGTTTAGGTGTGTTGTGTGTGGCTGGAGCACAGAGAGGAAGAGGAGGGAAGGGGGCAGAAAAGTCACAGCACAGAGCAAGGACCAGATCCTGGAGGACAAACAGGGCCAGGATGAGGGGCTTTAGTCCAGCTAAAATATAAAGCCATTTGAGGATCTTAAGGAGGAAGGTGTACCATATACTGGTCCCAGCCTATCCACAACCAATGTTGTGGCTGGACTAGCACTTGCTGTTCTTATTATGATTGCAAGAAACCCTCAGCAATAATCATCAGGAAACTTTGAAAAAAAGAAGTTTACCGCTTACAGGTCCTGGAAAGCACAGGGTACCCCTGGGGCCACACAGCGAGGTTGCAGGCAGAGATAAAGCAAGTGCACAGGGCCAAGGGGTGCTGCTTTTATTGGGGTCAAGGGTGGGGGCTTAGGTAGGGTTTCAGGGCTCACTCTTTATTGGTGAATTTAAAACATAAAAGCAGGAATTTAAAACAAAGGGAGGGGGGAAAAAGCAAGTGGCTCAAGTGGTCAGGTATGGAAATCAACTAAGATCTGGAAAACAAAGGAGGGGGGAGGGTTGGCTCTTTACCTAGAAGTGTGGATGGCAGGTGTTTATTGGAGATAGCTATCATTGAAGTGAATGTCTGGTGATCACGCTGAAGTCCAGCATTTGCATTACAAAAATGGAAACCGAGCCTTCAGGCTGCTCTACAGGGTGACCTTTAAGCCTTGACTTTGCTTTGGGAGAACAGGTGGTAGGGGAAAAAGGAGCATTTGCAACAATCATATGACGGTGGTCGCTTGAATGAGAGTGGGGCCATGAAAATGATGAGAAGTGGTCCAAAGTGGGATGTGTTGCAATGGAAGCGTCTGAGGGACTTAATGAAGAGATGAGCACTGCCCAGTGAGGAAGGAGGAGGAACGGAGGGCGATGTGATGCTTGATCTGGACTTGAGTGTGAAGTCTGTGGTGCTTCCATTCCTGCAGCAGTGAGCTCTTGCTGGGGGAGCAACTCTGAGATCGGAGACCCCAAATTCTGATTGATAGAAGAATGCATAGAAGAAGTGAAATGAATGCTGACAAGGAACATCATTTTACTAACTATTGTGCTGAATAAAAGAATATTTAGTTCTGCCCAATAATATTTACTGAGTAGCAAGCATCTTATGGGAACCTCTCCGCCTATCCCCGCAGTCCTGGGTACTGGTCGCATTTTCTAACCGAGGCCACTTCCCACAACCTTGTGGACAGGGTGCGGTGTTCACTCCGGTCCTGTCTTCTTAACAAAGCTGACCACTTTCCTCTCCCTGGGCGGAGGTGAGAATCAAAGAGGGAGCATGCAGAGCTTACATGGGCCTCTCCTTGTCCCTGGGGCTCTCTCGGCTCCATCTCTGCAAGGGTATCCATTCAGTTAGGTACAAGATCTCTTTGCCTTTTTGAATTCATTTTGCCGCATGCACTGGCAACATCATAGTTTCTCAGACTCTAATCAAGACACATCAGTAGCTCATAAAATCTAAATTCAGTACGTGTGTTATCGTGAGCCTATTTTTCTTCTTCAGCTTCTTTTTTTTTAAGATTTTATATATTTATTTGACAGAGAGAGACACAGAGAGAGCGGGAACACAAGCAGGAGGAGTGGGAGAGGGAGAAGCAGGCTTCCCAGGGAGCAGGGAGCCTGATTCGGGGCTGGATCCCAGGACCCTGGGACCATGACCCAGGCCTAAGGCAGATGCCTAATGACTGAGCCACCCAGATGCCCCTTCAGCTTCTTTTTTTTTAATGGTAATCAAGGAAGCATTGACAGCATTTGTATAATAGACTAAGGAGGTTTTTTTTTTCTTTAATATTCCAGATGTAGTACTCTATTATCTTCCTATCCAAAATTGGTTTAGGCCATCATCATCCACAGTGGTGATGCCCATTACTTCCAGAGAGTCAAGATTTTATAGATTCCCAAGATTGGTTTTTTACTGCTCAATCTAGGCCTTGCCTCTCAAACCCTAAGCAAAGAATTGTGGCACAGAAGACAGCGGTGGGTGATGATATTGGGTCTAGCTACATCACCTCAGACAAGTCCCCAAGCCTCTTGGGTCTTTTTCCTCCAACTACTAAATGGGAGCATCCACTCCCTCCCATTCTGCCATGGGGTGACACTTCTACAAGAATTGGAAGAAAGCACTCAGCTGTGGAGCAGCTGGGTCCATCGGGAAATCCCTTTGCTAGAGGAGAAAGAACACTCACTCTCCCATCTTGGTGGCCCTTCTGAGCTGTGTGACTTTGGCAGGTTCCCTCTCTGTGTGGCACTCTTGATCTATAAATGGACATAAAAGAGAATGTGGCACAGGGGTGCCTGGGTGGCTCAGTCGTTAGGCGTCTGCCTTCGGCTCAGGTCATGATCCCAGGGTCCTGGGATGGAGCCCGCAAAGGGCTCCCTGCTCAGCGGGGAGCCTGCTTCCCCCTCTCCCTCTGCCCCTCCCCCTGCTCCTGAGTGCTTGCTCACTCTTTCTGTCAAATAAATAAATGAAATCTTTTAAAAAAAGAGAGAATGTGGCATAGCACGTAGCAGAGCATCCTAAGGGTCCCTTCTGTGTGCGTATCAGTTTCCCACACTGCGTAACAAATCGCCACAAACTTAGGGACTTAAACAACACACATTTATTTTTTCATGGTTTCTATGGATCAGGACCTGGGCGTGGCTTCACAACCCAGACTGCCATCATGGTGCTGGGTGGTCTGTGTTCTCCTTTGGAGCCTCATAACCTTCTTCCAAGGTCATGTATTACTGGCAGAATTCAGCTTTTTGTGGTTGCAGGACTGAGGTCCCTGTTCTCTTGATGGTCACCAGCTCCTACAAGGATCCCCAAGACCTCCATCATTTTCAACAACATACTTGGATGTGGAGAGCTCTGATCTGTGTTCCAAATACAGCCAGTCCTGGGCAGACAGAGTTATAGGGCCCTTTTTCTTTTGACCTGCTTTCCTCCTGGGAAGACCCCCTGCACCAGAGGGCCAGAGGTGAGGTCAAGGACATGTGTTTCCTGGAGTAACAATCCTACTGTATGAGGGGGCAGTGTGTGTGTGTGTGTGTGTAGGGGACGTTTCGTGGCAGTCCCTAGTCTTGACTCGCCCTTTCTCTCATGCCACCTTCACACGAGTGAGCTGGGATGGAAGCAAGCTGCTACCAGCATCCGTGGGCTTCCGTGCCTGGAGTAGAGCTTCCACACACAAGTGGGGGCTGGGTGGAAGAAGAGAGACCCAGGCCCCCCAGCTGTGCCTGCCTGGAATAGAGTTTCTGCATCATGGGGCTGAAGGGATAGTGACAAAAAAGGCCAGCAGTCTGCCCTCCTGGCTTAGCCCCAGACTGGGAGCTGGGGAGAGAGAGCCCCCATATTCCTGGCTGTATGTGCCTAGGACAGAGCTTCCGTAACATGGAGGCAGCAAATCAGACCACGTCTCAAATGCTACGGACGTCCGCTGTTCTTACTGAGATGCCGTGCATTTTCTTGAATGAGTGCTTCTCCATTTCTGCATGCCCTGAGGACAATATTCAGAAACTTTTGACCAAGAAGGCCTTCACATTCCCCTCAGCTTGACTGAACTTGAGACAGACTTCCCGGTTCGGTTCTGGGCCCCTGACCTCCCCTTTCTTAGATCATTTTTTTTTAAACATGCAATTATAAATTCTGTCTCTGCCCCTTTGAGATGCACATCTTCTTAAAAGCCTTTTGCCCGTTTCACAGCCCAGGAAAGTCTTTCTCGGGACCTGGGAACTTCCCTCTGCAATGTAATCATCAGAGAAGGTAGTGACCAGAGTTTAGGGGCCTAACTGTGGACACCTGGCTCCAAGCTCTAAAAATACCTCCTGTCCTAACATAAGGGAAACCTTACTTTCCTTTGTTAAAAACCAGTCAGCAAAACACAGCCCAACGTCCTCTGTCCTAGCAACGGCTCAGCTGAGCTCTGGTCTCTCTCCCCTTTGCAGTAGTGTGGAAGGAAGGCTAACTTGCCTGTTTAACTTGACCCAGGGCAGTTTTTGCTTTGACACTTTGAATGATTGTTTTCTGATTTTTACCAGTTACAGTGCTGTTGTGTTGGGGAGAGTGTCCACTGAGCTCCCTTCTGGAAGTCTCAACCCCTCATCCAGGAGACGTACACTAGACTGAGGCACGACCCAGGGTTGGATGCCCCTCTACATCCTTGCTGCCCACCCCAAAGCAGGTTCTCTGAACATGGCGGAGGAGTGAAGGATAAGGAGCAGTTATGAAGCTCGACGATCCAGGCCCTGAGCCGGGTTCTGGAGATTTAATGATGAGTAAAGGAGGCAGAGTTCAGAGCAGGCTGGATCAGGTCAGGTCTTGTAAGAAATTTAGCTTTTGCCCTAAGAGCAGTGGGGAACCACTGAAGGGTGTTAGACATATCACATTTGTATTTTTAAAAGATGAATCTGTGAAATGAGCGTTTTACAAATGCAAGGGCTGATTTTTTTTTTCCCCCTATGGTGCTCTGAGCCCAGTATCTGTTTTCAATTACTCTGATTCATTTCTAATCATCGTCCCTTCATCCAAGGGACAGGCCACTCCGGGCTCTGTCTCCATGGGTGACTGGAAAAAGGCGTGAAGAAGAGAACAGGCCCAAAGCCTTTTCCATTTAATTTATTGGAAAGTTCCAATTAATTTATTGAAAAATATATTATTGGAATGATTTAAGATAATATGAAACCAGAAAGCAAATATTGATATTCAACCTACAAGCCCAGGACTTAATGAGAACTTGCCCAACAACCAGTCTCACAGTAAAGGGGCTCAGAGCACCCTCGTGATTGAAATATGAGTGAAAACCACTCTTTGTTTTTCAACAGTGTGAACATTTTTTAAGGGACAGGGTAGAGGCAAGGATATTTGGGACAGGAAGCTTTGCAAACGTAACCCTCCTGTCCCACCACGGCATCGCCCACCAGGACCCAGGCCAAGGGGACGCACTGTGTGGCCTGGAGCAAATGAGATGCTCTTTTGGCGTTTCAATTATCTTGACTGTAAAATAAGGTAATTGAAAAGATGCTTTTAAGGGAAACTCTTGGTTCTAAAGGCACTGACACCCCTCTGTATCATAAGGAAAAAGGAACTGGGTTCCATGTGGCCAAGAGCACTGGAGCCTGGGAGCATCTTAGCTGATTCTTAGCACTTTTGGAAACACTGGCCAGCAGGTGCCTCAGTCTCTGGTCATTCCACTATTCTCCCAACCCACCATCTGACAGATGTCAGAGCCTTTAATACACTCTCTGGAATAAGCCTATTTATTTAACATAAGAGAGGGACAAGAAAAAGAGAAGTTGAAATGATTCCAGCAGTGTGGTTTTTAAGAGCATAGACTCTGCTCCCAGACGCCCTGAGGCAGATTCCTGGCACCCTCGCTCCCCTGACCAGCTGTGTGTTGCTGGCAAGTTACACTCTGAGTTTCCGTTTCGTCATCGATAAAATGGGAATAATATCCATTCATATTTCATGGAGTTTTGAGGATTAAATGGCATAATGTCTGTGTTTAGTTAAAAGAAAAACAAAAGGGCTAAGAGAGCAATAAGCAGGTGCCATAGAAAGTTCTACTGCCCGCGGGGACCTTCCCAGCTCAGAAACAAAGTTCTGTGGTATGAGGGTCAGTGGAGGAGAAGTGGGGTATGTCCTTTAACACCAATGACCTCGCACACTATCTGTGTCCACTTTAGGTAAGCTAAATCTCTTAGCACTGATAGTACCTGAGTCTCTGCCTTTAAAACAGTGTGTGGGCCAGCTGGCTGGGAGGCACTGGACCAGAGAGTGCATGCAACCAGCTTCCCTCTTGGGACTATGGCATCCAATTGCCTTTGCCTGGTTAGTGAGCCTAAGGCCATTGTCAGCCAGCCAGACATTCAGTGAACCACACTGCATCCCATGCAAGGTATTTGGCAGAATTCTTGGCACATAATGATATCCATTAGTACAATTAATATCACTTAAAAATACACATGTAAGAAAAATATTACAAACTAGATTATGGTTGTTCTTAGAGATATGCCAAGTTTCCTGGCAATCCACCTGCTCCAGGGGCCACCAGCATTGATCCAGCACGTGTCAGCTTGATGGATGTGCTCTCTCTGTTGAGCACTGGTCTATATCGTGCAGCTTGTGTTAAACTTTCTGCTTCTCTTTGCTGTGCTACATAGAGCACAATTGAATATCAAGCATTTTTTTTGAAGTTTTTATTTATTTATTTATTTATTTATTTATTTATTTATGTGAGAGGGCGTTAGAGAGAGAAAGAGAGCACAAGCGGGGGTGGGGGGCGGGGAGAGGGAGAAGCAGACTCCCTGCTGAGCAGGGAGCCCATGACAGGACTCGATCCCAGGACCCTGGGGTCATGACCTGAGCCGAAGGCAGACACTTAACCAACTGGGCCATCCAGGCGTCCAGATATCAAGTATTTTTTTGCACAAGCTCAGTTCCTCTGTTGCGCATTGTATGCATGCACTCCCACATTCCAGTTCAGAACACTGTATCCTGATGCTCTTCAGGTCTCACCTCCAGCCAGCACCCGCCCCAGGCCCTTCCCTCTTCTTGTTGCACGGCGGCCCTCATCAATCCCTGGGCATGGATCCCCACACACCTGTGCCTTTACACAGACCGTTTTCTGTGACTGTACACCGTCCTCCATATCTTCCATCTGCAAAACTCTGCACCTTCATTCACGACTCAGACATACCCCACCCTCACTGCAAACTCCCTCACCCCCAGCTGCCCTTGGCATCATTGATCTTTTATGCCTTCATGTCCCGAGAGCATATTGCACTTCATATCACCTTTGATTATCTTTGGGTCTAAGTTTATCCCTCTACGTGAATAATGGGACAATAAGGAAGCACTCATATTTACAGACTCCCTCTAGAGGCAAGAACGTCAGCAATACTTTACATGTGCAAAGATTCTAGAAATGTGCATGAGTAGGGGATAGCAGTGGAGGGAGTTTAGAAAGTGTCCTTGCAAAGCATAGCAGTCCTAGCCCTGCAGATGGAGCCTTAGTTACCTGAGGTGGGACTCAGAGGGACGGGGTCCGGGAAGGGATTACCATACGTCTTTCTTTTACAGAGCTGTAGGAGCTTAGAGCTGGTGCTCCTCCTGCCTTGGCAATAGTACAATGTTGAGCTGAGAGATCTTGTTCAGCTCTTGTTCAGCTAGGTTAGCCTGGAGCTGTCTCAGAGATTTAAATGATATTTTGTTTAGTATTTTTAATGGGGGAGAAAATAAAGGTGTGAAGGGGTTAGGTTTAGGGGGACAGATTTGCCTTAATTTAAACGCTTGTTTCAGTGGAAAAGAAAATGGTGCAAGTTGCTTGTAGGAGTTGGGGCCCAGGAAGGAGACAGGAGGGAGCTGCTTCAGGCAGGACATTTGTCCCCTGAGCCGGGCTGAGTGCCTGGGGAGAAGGCTGCCCCCTCTGTCCTACCCCTGCTCTGGCACCTTGGGAGCAGCAGGACTGGGCAGGCTTGGCTCCTTATCTGGGCTCTCATGGGGGTCAGATGAGCAGGGACCCCAGAGAGAAAACTGAAGGACAAGACAAGGTCATAGGGCCAAGAAGTGGTGACCTGGTTTCCCTACAACTTTTACAAGTATGTGGCATATGCAGGTTTTTGCTGTTGTTTTACAGATGAGGAACTAGAAACCTAGAAAGGTCAATCCATGCTTTACTTCTCATTGGCATGTTCAATGGCCATTCCTTCTAGAAGTTTCCAATCTGATAGGGGAGGAGGAAGCCAAACTCTCAATAATATAAGCAAGCATTAATATTATTATCATTAGCAATGATAGTTATAAATAATAATGTTATTATATGACATGATGTGCATTCAGAGGCCAAAAGAATAAGGAAAGGAGAGGAAAAATAATTCCACCTCCGGGCCTCGGGGAAAAGTTTCTGAGGAAGGCAGGAATATAAATACCATCCTTCCTCATCGATACCACATCCTCATCCATCTTCATCTGTGGTCATTGTCAGCTTCCTCAGTAGGATGCAAGCTTCATTAAGGGAGGCATCTTGCTGGCTTTGGCACATGATTCTCTCAGGTGCTTAAAACAGAGCCTGGGACATTGCTGGTTTCAATAAATATTAGTGAAATCAGAGCGTGACTGGTTCCTGCCATTGTCCAGAGGATTTCTTTTGCCCTGCAGGAGGTAGGGGGCTCCTCCGAAATGAAAGTGGCAAATACTATCTTTCAGAGGGGAATTTGGGTGCCCCTGTCTGAGAAGGCAACTTTCTAGCTCATCACTGAACAGTTAGCTGGATCCGTTAGGACAGCAGCCTGTCCTTACACGGATGTCTTCCTGGCCCCACCACCTGCACCCACACGCCTCTATCAGGGTGTGTGGATTGAACTGGGATAGATTCGTTCACCATGTTAATCCTAGCCCCAAATCCTAAAAAGTCATGCTGCCTTCCCTAATTCTAGCTTCCTGACTCCCATTCTCCTCTCTTGTTCTCCAAAATAAATTCCATCCTTCCATTTTCTTGCTCAGATTCCAAGCCTGCTTGTGCAACCAGGAACAGAACCTCCAAGCCACAGCGGGAGCCCCATTTGCCGGTCTTTGGGCGCCCTCTGCAGGCCATGTGGATCCGTCTCTGCCGCCGGCCAGCCTCAGGTGTGGGAACCTGGAGGGCGGGGGTTGGGGGGGGCTCCCCACAGCCCTAGCCCTGCAGCCCCCAGAGAGAGAAATAATGGGAAAACGCTGGAGAGGAGCCAGGTGCTGGGGGACACAGCTGGTCAAAGACATCCAGGGAGGCAGCCAGCCGTAGCAGAAAGGGCTGCAGCTTACGCCTTGGTTAGCCCAAGGTTAGGTGTTCAAATGCTCATTCATTCATTCACTCATTCACTCACTCATCACATTTTTTTATTAAAGCTGCACCATGAAGCAGGGCAGAAAGCAAAAATGAATTCCTCCTTCACGGAGCTGACATTCCAGTGGGGAAAGACAATAAATAAGATAAATAAGTGAGACAGGTAGCACCTTTGGGGAAGGTTAAGTGCCAAGGAGAAAATGTGGGCAGGAAGTGGGCTGTGAAGGGTCTGGGTCCGGCTGGGGAGCTGGAAGGCTCCACAGCAGGTGAACAGGGAAAGCGTCACTAACAGGGCAACTTTGCAGTAAAGGCCAGAGGGAAGGGAAGGAGCAGAACTTGGAAGGATGAGCAGCTAGGGCACGGCCTCAGGCCATGTGTCTGCTGGAGTCTGGAAGCAAAGGCAGAGCAGCCCGTGAGCCTGGGCAGGAGAGAACAAGTCTCGAAGAAGGATGTGTGCAGGGGCGGGAAGCAGATTAGGCAGCAGAAGCACAAGGGGCCAGATGTAGCAAGGTCTTATGGGTTGCTGTGAGGAGATGAAGCCCCTCAGAGACCAATTCCAAGTTCCAGTGTGAACTCAAGCACGTTGCTCAACCAGTTTCCCCAGCCGTGAGACATGGACAATAACACTGGCTCGGAGGGTTAAGAAAGTGCCCAGCCTGCTGTCTGACACCCAGGGTGTGTCTGGTGGACGCTCTTGTCCCTGGCTGCCCATGCACATTCCCCTACAATCACATCGGTACAGTGACTTAGGATCTCTGAAATCGAAGCCTGGGGCATGTGGAGAAATTGGTTCCAACTGTCCCCCACTCCTACGTCCCGCTCATCCTGCATCCGGATGCCCTCCTGCCTCCCCCTCAAGAGACTCACTGCTGTCCACCCCACCTAAGTGCTCTTCCCAGACAGCATCCACCCCCGAAACAGTGTCTTCACTGCATCTCCACTGAAACTTGATGGAAAGAACAAGCAGACTCAGGAGGGAAGACTGGGGACAGAGTGCTGTGCTTTGCATTTGTTAGTGACATAATTTTGGTCAAACACTTGAACTCTCTGCACCTTAGTATCTGCATCCTCCGGCCCTGCCTTCCAGAGCCTGTGAGAGCATGAGCACCATGGAGTCTGTGATAACCCCTTCCCAACACATTCGGGTTTCAGAGACTTTTTAAATGTTTGCACAAAATCAGAGCTGGATGGAGGTCTTGCCATCATCACTGATTATCATGGACACAGAGGGTTCATTCCGTAAGCCTCCCGGAGTCTCAGTTTCTTTCTGCCTCATTTGGGGCCAATCATATCTGCTCTCCCTATTGCACAGGCTTGACTTGAATCACGCATGTAAAGAACCTGTAAAAACACACAGAACATAAACTTGGGAAGAGTGTGTTTAAGCTGTGATCCTTTTTTACCCTCAGTCACATGTGTTTGAACTCCCTCCTCCGGGGGTCCTGACCTTCGCTTGGATGCAGAATCCTCTGTGCCGCCTGGGAATCCCAGGACCCTGGTTTCTTCTCCTGACCGCACAGAGACTGGAGTTAGGGATCCAAGGCAGGTCCAGGGTCTGGTCACCTTGCTGCCCTCTCCGAGATGAGCTGCCTCCTGTTAGTGCCTTTGGCGGTGACTCAGCCTGAGCAGGTGGCTTTCCTCTCCTACTGCAAAGGCCTGATGCTCACTCCATTCTCCAGTTCAGGTTCCAGAGATATCCTTATTGGTTTGGCTAATGTTTTCCACCCCTGTTCTGCCTGTGTGCCGGTCTACGGAAGCTCTGTCCTTGCTCCATCGTCTATCTCCGGTCCTATGAGCTGTGGCCGGTGGAGTAGGGTTAAGTGGTGTGGACACCGGACCACACCAACCATAGAACTGCCCAGGGACCCCCTTTCTGGCAGGAGCTGTAGTCATGGTGGTCTCTACTGGAACGGGGTCTTGGGCACAGCACTCATCATGGCCAACCCTTCAGTACCGCAGGAAACAAGGGACCCTCCCTCCCACAGCATCTGCCTCTGGTCCTCCAGACGGCTCGACCAAGCTCCGTGCAGAGACTGAGAATACATCCCTCCAGAGGCATTTTGAACAATCAGCTCTGATTGTTAAAAAGTCCAAGTAATCGGGGTGCCTTGAATATAGGGATGAAGACCCGGGTGGCCCGTTCACTGAACGACCCCTCCCATTCCCTGACCCCATCCTCCCAGGGTTGGATTTGGAGTTCCCTCCCTGCTCTGTTCAGCCATCCCAGGATGTCCCAGGCCCTCCCTACAGGCTGGATCCCAGAAATAACCACCTTGCTCCAAATGTCCTCTCAACACGCGTAAAAAGAATTTCCTCAGCCCTAAACACATTCCTGGTGAGTGGTCACTGTGCATCCCATAAACACAAGGTCCTGGCAAAAGAAAGTCAAAGGATTTTATTATTGTTGTTATTGATCATTTATACACATCACAAGCTACACAAAATGCCAAAGAGCAGATGTAGAAAAATAGTAGAATTATATTGGCACTATCGACTTGGTTATTACTATTGTTGTTTTGCAGACAGTGCGCAAGGCTGTGCGGGAGGTGGTGATCATTGTATACAGATATTGTCACCAGAATAGATACACATTAGGAATTCACAGTGGCATCAAGCTATACATTCAAGTTCTTTTTCAGAGAAAGGGACCATGCGAAAGACCCTGCCTCTCTTCACCTTCTACAATGTAGAAGGTCACATTTGAAAACCAAAGAAGACTGGGATAAAATAAAATAAATTCCAGAGCCCTGTGCTGTCTGATAATAGACCCACACCACAGGCTAGCTCTCGGGGTCAGATCTGAGTGTGGCAATGCTTACGGACACCTACCGCCGTGCCTTTTATTTATTTGATCATCTACGTTGGTCTATCAATTTAAACAAATAGTTAAGACTAAGTCACGGAGCATCCAATGACTGTGGACTACAGACAAGTAATATGGCGCTCAGGTGGTCTTGACAGATTGGGCTGTAAGAGGGACCATTGAGCTTCTCCTTTGGTAACTTCCCTAACTTAACACTGATCTGGGGAGGGTAGTCCCAGGGAAACTTTGAGGTCCTGCCTGAAGGGCATGGCTTGACATCACCGTGGCCTCTCCCCTGGGCTGGTTTTCTGCTTCCAGACCCTGAAGGGATGTCCACACCCAGATGCCAAGGATGATTTGTTGATGATGATATTCTCAATGCTTCCTACCTGTTCTCTTGACTCATTATTCTATTTATGTGAACATCCTTCTATTAATGTGGGCATCCACTCCCCCTACTAGATTATAAATTCTTAAAGGGCAGGGTCCTGTGTGATAAATGTTTGTGGCCACTCATGCTGCACATAGAACTGGGCAGAGACTAAACACTGTTTAAAAAGGGATGCATTCAAAAGTAAGTTACAGGAATTGGTGAATGAAGCTAAAATCACAGACTTTCATATTAAGTTACATACAGACAAGACAGTAGGTGGGACAAAGCGAGGTGCTCTCTTTAAAAGAAAAATTAAAAAAAACAAGACAAGCAAAGACATATGCATATGTTATCAGACATACCTGGATGATTATTAAATTTTCTGGAACAAGAAGCATGAAGCAGGTTATTTTTCCCATATGCAGTAAGTTTAACCTTGGGCTAAAAGGCATTTCAAGATGTCTTTTAAGTTCCATGCAATAAAAAGATCCTGAATGACATTTACAGAATCCAAACTTCCAAATGCCTTAGATGAGATGTAATATTGTTCTCGGCTGCATGTCAAGTCCCTGCCTTTTCTTAACTCTCAATTTAACAGCTATACCCTGAGCAAGAAAACAGCTTTACTCCATAGATCATCCAATTATGCACTGGATTGAGCTGAAAAAACTCCAGTTCGGTGGCTTCTGGAATCACAATGGAATGAATGTTCTGAATGCTGGAAGCTTAGGCCTGAAGTTTCATACAAGGCGGTCCCCCTCAAGCCATCACGTAGGAATCTCTTTGAGGCCATGTAGACAATTTCTTAGTTTATTACAAAAATCCCCTACAGCCAAATGTTTGCTATGAAGTATTCCTAGGCTACCCACCCTCCAATTTTTAAAAACCTGCTCTACACAGGCACTGTTCCAGACCCTCTATTTTTCCCTCTTTCATCTGTACTTACCCCCCAACTCTCTAAGTACTTTCAGATCTATTTCACAGCTAAGGAAACTTGACCCTATCCCTGCTGGTTTCAAAGCACGCCCCGGGGGTACCATGGCTCTTCCAATTTAAACACCTCCCAGTGTCATTATCTGATCTCATGAAACTACTTGCCTCTGGCAGATTCAGAAGGTTACAGGGGAAACAGGGACCGAGGTCAAACCCTTCCTGCATCAGAATCGGCTATGGTGGAGAACAAAATGTGAGCTCTCAAAGAGGAACTGACCCTCCCAGAAAATACTTGCTGAACCCCAACTCTGTGCCAGGCAACGGGGAGAGCAGCAGGGAACACTGATCATGAACACGTGGTTCAAAAACTACCATGAATGCACGTGGAAGACCTGCAAGGACAGACGCAACATTTGCTACAGTGAGAAAGGACTGGTTCCTGGAGCCCTAAGAAGACTTGTCTCTGATGGCGGGACAAGGAGCCCAGACGCATCCCGAAGCCCCAATGTATGGGCCACGCAGCGTTTAGTGCATGCTTGAAGCTCACAACACAGGGGATTGACTCCTGGATGGATATTCCAATGTGGGAGCAGCAGAAAGAGGCAGGAGGTGTAAATGGAAGTGGTCTAGAGCAGCTGTGGAAGGGGAGGTATCGTGGTTGAGGGAAAGTGGCTTCGGGCTAGCAGGACCAAGAGAGCCTTGAGACACAGTGATTGAGGAGCACAGCCAGCCAGCCAACCGCCGGACCATGCTTCCTGACCATGCTTTCCAAAACCACCTTTGTCATGGAATTATGTCTTCTGCCATCTGATTGCTGGTTATGAAGGTGTCCCTTGTATAGCAATGTGTTATACTAGAAAGCTCATGAGGTTGTGGTTTAGATGATGAAGACAACCTGGCATGGATTTGAACAAGATGTGTGACTTTCGTGATTTATGAACTTCTCTAGTTTGGAGGAATCCCAGCCCAACAGATAAAATGGGAGGCCCAGGGAACAAAGCTGGATTCCACCTTTGTGAAACTGTGTGATCTTCATCAAGTTACTTGCCTTGTACCAGCATCGTTTGTATGCTATGTGGCTTTTTTTTTTTTTTTTTTAAAGATTTACTTATTTGAGAGAGAGACAGGGAGAGAGAATAGGCATGTGCGAGCAGGGGGAGGGGCGGAGAGAGGGAGAGAAGCTCAAGCAGATTCTGTGCTGAGCGAGGAGCCTGATGCAAGGCTCAATCTCACAACCCTGAGATCAAGACTTGAGCCGTCATCAAGAGTCCAACTCTTAACCAACTGAGCCACCCAGGTGCCCCGTTGTGTGGCTTTTAAAGATGAAATGAAATCATACATGCAGAAGACCTCGCCAACTGAAGTTGAGCATTACGTGCTGTTTCTATTCCTTTGCTCCTTCATTTGTTAAAAAGGAGGCAAATGAGAGCTGAGGTTTACCTCCACAAGCTCTGAATCCGTGACGAACCAAGAATGCTTGAGTCTGAGGACTGTTTCAAAGCCATATAATCATAACCACTTCCATGAAATGAAAACAAAAACACATTCTGTACTTTACAAATATGGGAAACAACCTGTTTTTTGGAGATTAACAAAGCATAACCCAGTGGCATCCCCACATTCCCATTTGGTCCAGAAGTCCAGCTCTACATACTGGGGACGTTCCTTTGTGTGACAGAAGGCACTGGGGCCCTAGTCCCTAAAATTAGCCCACTGGAAAGGAGAGCATATTACCACCACTCCACATGAAAAGATGTGGGAAGGGCTCAGCTCTTTATACAATGGTTTTCAAAGGTGTTTTCTACTGAGACATCTCTAGCATTATGTGTAATGCTCAGGTACCATGGATAAAGCCAAAAAAGGGTAAAGAAAAAGTAACAGAACTAAATTAAAAAAAAAAAAAAAAAAAAAAAAGGAAAGGAAAGGAGGAAGGGACACGTAAAGACTTTGTAATGTCACTGCAGTGCATTCCTGCTTTGTGATATGTGAATGGAGCCCCATGTGGATAAGCGGAGGTTGGAAGAGCAAAGCTCAAGATGCTAACCATCAGACAGAGTCTGGATTAAACATGCAACGTTCCTCTTACGATGCTGAAGTCCCATGGCTTTCATTTCACAACTAACAGCTAAAAATAAAACATTATATGTTATTATCCTTCCAGATCCTGTTTAGGGTTATGTGATTTATGGTACTAGCTCTTTAGTCTAGTACAGTAACAAGCACAAAATAGGTGCTCAATAAAGCATGGGAAGAATAAGCAAATGAAAAAAATAGGAAACAAAGACATGAAACTGGTCCAGATGTTAGCTTATGGTGCTTGGCTCAATCCGTTGAAGACTGACACACATCCTCCCTAAGGGTGTTGGAACGGATACCTTGCAAGAACAAGGTAAGCAAGCACAAGGCTTCCTCTATGTGTCATTGCGATTCTTTTTTACACAACCCACGCAACTGTACGGAGCCTCCCTTGTTATTGCCGACACTCAGAAGGATACTCCATGAAACCCAAACAAGCCACACAGCAAAAGAGAAGTGACAGTTATGTCTGGGGGCTTGCAAATACCTTAGAGCAGACTTTCAACTCAATGGGCATGTCTTGGAGAGGTGCCATCATCTCACACAAACGAGGGCTCACCAAATACTCTGTCCCGTCCTAGCACTTTTACATGTTTTTATTCTTCACAGGAAAACCTGGGTCACACACTACCATTTCTAGTTTGTTCCTTCCCATTCGCACACTGCGTTGGCCCCTCTGCAAACCCCACAGGCTCCTCTCGCGGCTCCTTCCGAACCTGGCCGTTGCCATCTCACCATGCCCGTGACTTTCTGTGCGCCCCCTACCCCTCTCATGCATTCTCCATCGGTGGTCTGCCTATTTGCTTTTGCTTTGTGACCGATCCCCGGCTCGTGGCCGGCTGTGAGGGAATGTCCGTGACTGAATGAGGGACCGTAGCTTTGAGTACGTTACTTCAACCTGCTGGGGCTGCAGACTGCCCAGCTGTCAACGGAGAAGCAGGTTCTTCGCCCACGTACACACACAATCAAGAGCAGTTAGTGCGGTCACCCCAAACACCCCTGCACGCATCTCACCCGATGGCTTCCATGCACAGAAAGAAAAATAAAAAAATAAGAAAACAGTAACAATCGTGCTAATTGCAGTAATTTTAACCAAATGGCCATTCCCTCTTCATGGCTGTGTATGTGATGCCCTTTGCTCTGGCTTTTCTCGGTGAGAAGCAGGGAAGACATGTCCACAGTGTCATCGGAAGTGAGTGGGGGTGGGCACGTGTGGTCCTGGGCTTTTCCGCAGACGGAGGGTCAGGTCTTACGAGCTAACCCGGGAGGATGTGAACGCAGGGGGTTGGCAGAGACCCGCTTCTGAGAGGACATTCTCCTACTAGTGGGAATGAGGAGAATCTCCTCCTGAGAGAGAGTCCCGCATGGAGGCTGAGCTCTCACACCTCTGCCCTGTCGCTCTGACCCCAGCACGGTCTCCATCCACCTGTCCAGCGTGCCGGAGGTCCAGCTCTCCCTCCTCGAGGCTCTCAGTCATTCTGTTCCCTGTCCAGGGGGTTCCCTGTCACCCACGTTCACCAGGCCCACCCTGACTCGGCCCCGGTGTCTGGGCGTAGATGTCCTCTCTTGCAGAGGCCTCTTCAGACACCACACATCTCCAGTGCGGGCTGGGTGACCCTCCTCTGAGCACACTCTGATCCCGACCTCTGGGTGGTGCTGACCTCCTTCGCCTTCCCATTTGACCAGACTGAGAGCTGCTCAATTTGACCTGTCCATCCCTGGCACGGCAGACCCTCCATACAGATTTGCTGAATGAATGAATGAATGAATGAATGAATGAACGAAAGAACAAACGAACTGCCTCGCCAAAGCCCTCCTTCATCACAAGGTTGCCTTTCCCTTGGGCTCTTTGAGGGCAGGGACTGCACCTTCGATCCCTGTGCTCCTACCAGACATGGAGGGAAGTCGCTCGGCAGACACCTGTGGACTGTGGGCGCAAGCAGGAGCCTCTCCTCTCTGCAGCCTGTCCCTGGGCTCAGAGCCCTCCAGCGCCTTCACCCGGCCATCGAGGTATGAGTTTGGCCCCCAGGGGACTTTTGGTTCCCATCTACTTCTTGGCTCTATTTGGCTTGTGAACAACGGATTCCAATTGATCTCAGGAGTAGCAATCTTTATTTCTAACTACTTCTGAGAAACTTAACCAACCGTAAAAACAAGAAACAAAAATGATGCTAAGAATGAAAACATACTAGACCATTATCTTGGCAGGCATTTTGTTTATAATTTTTATAATAAATAATATAATGTCCCTGTTTTACATTTTATATATATAATTATGTATATATATATTAGATATCTATACTTCATTAGAAAGAGACATAAAAAAGCCTTTTCAAATGAGGCATGACACGCAACACTGAACACTCTTATTTACAATATAGAGATGTACTTTCTACACAATAGATTGGATGCTCAGAGGCCAGAGAGGGTTTACAAAGACAGCAGATCACCCCTATAAAAAAGGGGCACACCATGCAGCTGGACGTTTATTGCCATGAGTTCTATGTCCAGACAGCATATTGAAGTTAAAAATGGCATCTGGTTATTGGAAAAGACGATGGTCATTGGATTCACCCTGGCTCCATAACCACTGGCTACACGGTCTTGCAAATGACCAGGGAGTGACAAACTTTGCTGATGGGTATCGGAAACACAAAATGATATGCTTTCATCGGAGGGGCAGGGCTCCTCATTTGGCCAAAAAGGAGGAGTTGCCACAATCGTATGGTCCTGCGCTGAGCACGAACACGCGTCTAGACCAGGAAACACATCATGGGCTCCACCGCAGGAACCGATTCCTGGTGGGTTATCCTGCGGATCGGTCCTGTTCATGAGTAGTAACCAGTCTCTGTCCAGCGGGAACTTGGAAAAAGACCCACGGGACTTACTGGTCCCATATGGGTGAAGCCTAGGATATAATGAAAGTTCACAGGAGACCCACAGAGAAACCCTAACTCCACTGTATGCGAGTCTGCCTCGGAGGCTCATTCATCTCCATCCCCGCCTTCTTTCACGAGAAATCCATGGGTCTCCTGTCCTGTGAAGCTGCCTACGTACCTGGACTGGTTTCTCATGGCCTACCTTTGTTTTGCAAAGTCACACTGTTAACATGCGAGTACAATTCTCAGATGAGCCAAGATTTACTTAGTTTTAGGACCATGGCACTGGTGAGCGAAGGTCATGGTCCAGGTGCTGGGACCAGGAATCTGGTCCCAGAGGAGTTTCCGAAACACGTGAGAAGGGGGCTTTGCAGAAACAGGAGATTCTACCTCCTGCAGATGGGTCTCCTGTGTTAGTCATCCCTCCTGTCCCGGTTCGCGCCCTCCTTCAGTGTGACTAGGTGATTCTCCAAGCTTCCTTTAGGCCAAGAGTGGACTCAGTCTCTGGGACCCTATCAAATAGCCTGGCAATTTTCAAAACTCCCCTTAAGTGACTTACCAGTAACAATTTAAGCTGGGTCCTCGATCTGGCTGTGGTCCTCCTCTCTGATCTGTTGTCCCTGCTGTTTATTGGTTTTTATCAATGGTGACCTCTCCTAGCCCTTTATTTTCCTAAGGCAAGAAGACATTTCTATTGAAAGATAGCCAGCACCTTCTTAGAGCTCCCCTGAGGTTTAATCCAGCACTCCTCCGTTTAGATGTTTCTCCTTCCACGGAGAGGAGAAGCAGCTGGTCACGTTAATGGTTTTATTTGTATTTATTTATTTATTTATTTTTTTGCAATTGCATCAAATGCTAACGTAGCATTTCTTTGGAAGAATACCAGCAGGAGCTTCCTATCAGCCTGTGCATCCATCTCAGTGCCCCCTTCTAAATTTAATCTAAGTCCGTTTTCCCCAAGGACAGAGATTTAAGCATTCACAAAAATAATTTGTGGGCCACGGCTCTGCCTAGACAGTGTGGAGGAGTAGGTAAAGCAAAAGGGTTCACCACGTTCCCTCTAGTTGTTTTTCTTTGTAACAACCCTGCATTTACCAGGAGCATCGCCTTTCTCCCCCCCCCCCCACACCTTAAATCGCCCCACCCCTTGCTGTTCATAAACTAGGATCGGAGTGTACAAAGCATTCCTTTGCCCCTTGTTGAGAAAACATGAGAGAGAATGATCGTGTGGGCATCACGTTGTCTTGAGCAAGTGGCACATTGGAATCTATTAAGGGTTATATTTACACGAATATGTCCCACTTCCACACAGAGGTTCACCTGAGTTCTGAAATGCTTGTATGCACTTAATTTAATCAGAATGATAAAGCTTATGAGCTAGGAACATACCGGACAGAGCTGGGGAAACTGGAGCGGACTCGCTGAGCCCGCGGTGGGGGAAAAGGTGGGCTCACCGACCCCAAGGATTCTGTTTCTTTACTTTGTCATATTTCTCCTAGAAAGCATCTTGAAAGAGACTCCAGGTGGTCGGACACGTTCGGGCAACGTCTCGCCAGGTGACACTACCGTGGACGGGTTCAGCTTTCCCAAATCTCCTCCGGAACGGAAGCACCTGGGACGGCCGGTCCCCACCCCCACCCCCACCCCACCCCCGTCCTGGCCTCGGCACCTGCCTCTCCGGGCTCCGTCTGGAGTGGCAGAGGGCTGCGAAGGAGGTCCAGGCTAAAGCGCGCTCAGGGGTCGCTAAGCCTCCGCGGCCCCCCGCCCCCCGCCGCTACTTGAAGTAGTTGAGCCCCGCCACCAGGAAGAACTTCTCGAGGAAGAGCTCGGAGTCCAGCACGGCGATGTGCGCGGCTCGGCCGATCAAGGCGTTGGCAGTGTTGGGCAGCGCGTGGAACACGTTGTGCCGGATTAAAGTGCAGTCCTTGGCGTCCACCAGGGGGCGCAGGAGGTTGTTGATCATCTCCGCGTACACGGGCCCTGGGGGAGGGGGGCGCAGGTGAAGCCCCAGCGGAAGGGGGCCGGCGGGATCTGGAGAAAAGCTCCGGGTGTGCCCCGCGGGCCATCCCCTGTGCCCTCGTAGGCACTGGCAATTTCTCGAATTTACTTGTGCTTTTTACATCAGAAAGTCGGTAAAAATAAATAAATAAATAATAATAATAGTTAAATGTGGCTTACCTGTGTGTCTGTCTTTGAGGGCAGTTTTACACATTTCGATCCTGGCTGAATGAAATGGCACATAGCGATCTTGGGGAGAAGCCACGAGCACGACATTTTTGAAATACTGCAGACCTGCAACGAGCCAGGAGGGCGCTTGTTCCCGGGTCGGGTGGTACTAGGACACCCCCAGCTCTGCTCACGGAGCACAAAGAGGGGAAGGGGGAAGACCAGCTAGCTGTGGCATTGTGGGTTTTGCAGTGTCGCTTCTGTATCTCAGAGAGAAGGTGCAGCCCTGCTCTGCTCGGCCACAGAAGCTAAAGAGACGCGGGGGCAAGCTCCTCTCGACGGGGGGAGGGGAGCAGCACGCAGGTGACAAAGGGGCCTTTCTGGGTGGCAAGCGCTAAGGAGTCCATGAGGAACAAAGCGAGGACTCTGCTCCTCCTTCTCAACAATGGGGACAGCTCCTAAGTGCAGTGCTCATCCTGTCCCCGATGGAGGAAAAGGGCCTCCGAACGTGCCTCCCTGCCTGCAGCTGTAGACAGGGGGGCTAAACAGCATGGCGCGGACCTGCGTCCCCAGAGCCCAGCACGGGCCTGCAGACAGACACTGCAGCGTGCCCCCCAGGCCCTCTGCCCGCACGGCCCTCAGCCCCGTGCCCCTGCATCGCGGTGGGACCTCTGGCCTCCCAAGACCACCTGCTGGGGGCCAGCCTGCCTCAGTGACCGGCGGACGCAGAGCAGGGCTATGAAGACCAGCCCCTCACCCTACTCTGCGGGGTCGCCCCAGCTCCTGAGCTCTCTGCGGTGACCACATTGCCCTCCAGCTTCCCCTCTGCCCAATCCTCCTCCCTCCTTTCCCCCTGGGGGAACTCCTGAAAGCTCAGCTTGGCACAGAGACACACAGGGTAAGGACTTGCCTGGGGTCTCACGTTCAGAGAGGTGCAGAGATGTCAGCGGGGGTGGTGTTCATAGGATGATGGAGACGGTGACATGGGACAGAGGCTGGACACACAGACCACTGCTGCCCTCTGCTCGTTCCCACAACACAGGCAGGGTCTCCCAACAGCCCTGTGCACTTGCCATCACAGTGTGGGTGAAGGCGTGACTTCAGCCCTGCCTGGGAAGGACCCCCGTCTCCCCCTGCACTATCAACCTAAATGAACAGTGCACACCTGCCCCTTTTGTGGGTGGATCTGTACCTGGGAAGGAGCAGTGTGTGGGCACGCAGATCAGGGCATTGAAAGCTTGGCGGGAAGGAGAAGCTATAGCTTCTGCGTGTAGAGATGGTCTCTACGCACATCTTGGCGCACCTGGGACGCCCTTCCCGGGAGCAGCTGAGTTCGGGGGTACCTGGCAGCTTCCCTGTGAGCTGAAGAGTCTGTGCACACTGCACCTCCTGACTAAAGCCTTCCCTGAGCGCATCGACGCAGTGGTGGAGCGATTTTGGGTCTCAGGGCTGCACCTCCAGCTCACACTTGTGACCACAGCAGCATGCTGCGGAGGAAGGCGCTCACCTGTTTTCTGGCTTAGTTGGTAGAGGAAACATTTGCGCAGATCGGCGTTATCCCTGAAGGTCAGCTGCAGAAGGGACCCGGATTTCTTTAATTTCTGCATGAGCCACAAGCCTAGAAAGACCAAAATGAAACAGAACAAAAATAAAAAATATAACCTAAAGAGAGCAAAAATAATTGGGGAGAGATTAATATGAAACTGTGGTTTTTAGTTAATTTGAATATAAGAGAGTAGTAGGCACTTCAGCAAATTCTTAGGAAGTTAGAGGAAAATTTTTATGATGTACTTGTGGCAGGGATATAAAATCACCCTGCAAAATGATATTGTGACTGGCATTAGGAGTCATGATACTTCTGCACCCTTTGACCCATTCGACCTCGCCTCATAAATCCAGCCTAAGGAAGCAATCCCAAACACAAAGCCGTATATATGGATGCTCCTTACAGATCCGCGTAGCATGGAGAAAAACTGAAAGCACCTTCCACTTCAGAGTCCATCCCTGACCCTGGTTACACCAGCACCAAAGCTGAGGAGTATTGCGTCACCACGACAAAAGTGAGTGTGACAAAAATGCAAGGAAATGAATGCAATATAGTTCTTTTTGTCATGTCGCAAGATTATAAGTATGAAAAAGGTTAGATGTGGTTTCAATCATGTGTTTCTGTCCAATGATGGCTTCCCTGGTTTGTGGGGACGGAGAGAATGGCAAAGGAATGGTCTTCCACTTGTTATGACCAACGTTTCAAATAAGGTCCTTAAAATAACCTAAAGACAGACAAAGAGCTCTGACCCGCCTCTGTGAGGAAGGCAAGCAGCCCAGTCTGCCCGGGGTGTCGGGCAAGTTCAGGGTGCAGGGGCTGGGAGACAGGCAGGGAGTGGGAGCTTACTGGGGTGGCCCAGATGCCACCTAATGGACTGGGGGCAATCGGGGACCACTGAAGTCTTTGTCAGGAGTACGATTTAATAAACTAGCTGTTATTCCACAAGACCTGATGCCCTCCCTGGGCTGCCATGGTGGTGGCTCCTACAGAGACCAGCACGTCACGGGAGGCCCTTCATCATCAGGCTTTGGCTGAGCGCTTCATGGTCATCTTCTGTTCCTCTAGCTCAGCCTGTATTCCTGTCACAAAAAGCCACCTGTCGCCTGCTTCTATGTTATTATACATACTGTTTTCTTCCGCACAAAACACTTGTCCCACCATTCACTATCTTAGAAATTCTGCTCATTGTCCAAGATTCATTGAGCCTTGCTTCTTTATTCTCCATGGTGTTCCTAACCTGACAGAGGAAATTTTGAGGGCCTCAATGCTGCGGGCCGTGTCATTCCATTCCGGCAAGAAGTACAGAATTCGGCCCTGGCTGACCTCCCATACCTGTTAGTCAACTTCTTCCTTCCTTCTCCTGCTTAATCTTCGACAATTCTGATACACACATACACACACACAGAAATAATATACACATTTATAGATATGCATATCTACACACATACATATACCTAAAGATCATAAACGCATCCATACATATACACAAGCAGACATACATACACACACTAACTCCATTTTAAAAATACCCTTATTTTTAAATAAGAATATTCTAAGTTGCGTAGGGATGAAAATGTCTTGGCCAGAGTCGTCCCCCAAGTGTCTGGGTCAGAACTCAGCCTCAGGCTCGCCATGGCAGGGACATGGTTCAAGGCCCATTGCTACAGGCTGAGCGAAGGTGCCGCCCGTGAAGCAGGACCTCCTCCAGGCTGCGAGGAATACACTTCTGTTGTCTGTAAGTCACGCAGTCCATGGCGATTCCTTACAGCAGCCTGAGCAGACCGAGATGCCCCTGCTCCCTCCTCCCCACTCCTGTGCCTGCTCGATCTTGTCCAGTCAGGACCCCAGGGCATGACCCTTCCGTTCACGGACGAGGTCTCGGTGGCATCTAGTCTGATCACTGGACTCACATGGGAGAGGCCCTCTTTCTCTTTGCTCAGAGTCCCATGCTTGAAGAGCCTCCAAACCACAAGATTCCATCAAGAAGAACCTCTGCTGGGCTTTCATCTTCCCTCTGCCCGGAATGGACTGTGAGGAGGGACGGGCTCAGAGGAGTCTTACCTGTACTAACCAGGGTGCTGTTGTTGTACAGCGTCCCCAGGTGAGGCCCAGACAGCGACAGGAATGTGTGGAGTTTGTTGAGGTAATACCGAAACCGGGGCCGCGTGAGGACCGACCGGATGATGATGTTGCCAAGGGAATGGCCGATGAAGCTGTTAGGACAGAAGAGAACCGCACGTGAGCGTGGCCGTGGGAGGCCAGCTGGTGTGCTGGGGAGCACCGAGGGGTCCCGCCATCCCCCACCCCGACTCGGGGGATCTGGCAAAGCAAATGGGGGCTGCCAGCCCACCCTCCCTGGGTTTCCAGCCTCTGGCCACAGTGAGCTTGAGACAGAGACCTAGGGCACGAGGCCTCTGCCGCCCGGTGTGGTCCGAAGAGAAGCGCGGGCATGTGGCCGGGCTCTGTGCTCTGAGAGCAGCCCCGCCTGTGGTCTGTGTCTTGTCTCCAGCTGCCGGGGGGCCCTGGCCATTCCCAGGATGAAACCCCACTTCTTTGGCCTGGCTGATGAGGCCGCTCACGACCTGACGTCTGACTCCCTCTGCGATTTTATTCATTGCCCACCATCACTGCACCTTACACCACCACAATGTAAGGAGTCGCCCGCTGCCGGCCCGTGCCACTGGATGCCCCTCCTGCATGCTCTGCTCCAGTCACACTGTGACTCACACATCTGAGGACCCAATGCAGCATTATTTTCAAACTGAATACCTGTTTATGGAAACCCTATCACATGAGGGTCCATGGCTCTGCTCATGGTGAGCACAAAACAGGCCAAGAAAGGAAATGAACATTTGTCTATGAAATGGCTTTACCTAGCTTTTCACTCCATCTCCATAGGCCTCTCCCTTCTCATTTGTGAAAAAAAGAACGGATATTTTATCTCTGGGGCCTCAAAGGACTGAGGCATGTGGCCTCACCGCTCTGTCCACATACTGCAAGCACACAAAAAAACACAAGCCATTGGCTCTCGCCTAAATCAGGAGACATTCCGGCCAAGCTCATTTCGGAGTGGAAGGACCGAATGAGTGTGGACTGAAGCCCGCTTATGGGGCAGGTGATGCATTCTGCTGTTCCCCACCAGATGCTCGTGCTTATCCCACCTAGCAGGCGGGGAAATGGAGCCTCAGAGGTTTAGAAAGCCTGAGAGAGGCTGCATGGTAGAGTCAGTCCTCAGATGTGTGAGTGTTAGAAGAGCAATTCAAACCTAGGGGTCTGTGTTGAAGTCCAGTTCCCTTTCTACTGAGCTATGAAATGCTCCTTTTCTGAAAGTCACCTACTCCAGTAAGTCACAAGTTAGCTTCTGAAGGTTGTAGACAGAAGGCAGCATGCTGAACTTGTCTACAGCCAACACCCAGAAATGCCTCTCCTCTTCCCCCAGCATTAACTACCTGTGGTTTCCTTTTACCTAATTCGGGATATGGAGAGGTTGTACAACTGGATGTGCTGAATGATCTCATCCAACAACCGATCCGTCATGGTATCAAAATCCGCAAATGTGTCCATCTGGAAGAAGAGAGAGGGAACGGGTGTAGGTTGGGCGGGGTCACAGCAAGGCCAGGCTCTGTGCACAAGCCCGCCTTCTTCCATGGTGGCGCATTCTGGGAGTGTGCCTAAGCCCGACGTTGGGGTAACAGGTGGGGGTTCAGCACCAAGGAAAGGGGCCCACAGACTGGGGCTCTCAGGAAGAGACTCAGGACGCTGGAGAATCCTGTCAGCAGGCTGGCTGGAAACCGATGCGAGAAGCTGGTGGGCAAGAGCAGCAGGTCCATGCACCGACGGACACGTCATCACGCGCCAGGGGCGCACCTGCCTGCGGCCTGCCGGCCCCACGGTACCGGGAGGCACCGGGCTCTAAGGGTGAGCCCGTGCCCCCAGGACTCACACCCAAGCCCGCCCGGCCCCGAAACCCTGCTGTATTCCCAGCACAGCCTCGGGACTGCGCGACCAGGCAACGTCCAGAGCAGGTTCCAAAGCCATCCGTGACTCAGCAGGGATGGTCAGAGGATGCGTGCAGAAAAGGAAGAGGAGGAACATCAGATGTGACCTTGAAAATCTGGAAGGGCAGACATGAGGAAGACATACTAGACTGGTAGATATCCCTTCAAGGATGAACTTTTGGAAACCGACGGGAACCACAGGGAGAGAGATTTGGGGCCAACATAAAAGACGCTTTCTCAGAAGTGGAGTTGTCCTTCAGGGTCGTGGGCTACCTGGAGCTGTGCTGAGTGCCAAGCTACAAATGTGGACCAGGGGACTCATGAGCATTCACCAGGGTGGGGAAGAAGGCGTGAAGAGGGGGTCTGTGGCTCACTGTCACCTGCCACTCAACAGTCCTAGAGACACCACAGAGATGGAGCACTCCGGTCACTTCTCAGTGTCCACGGAGTAAGAGAGACCCATGCTTGCAGGCCAGCAGGCGCGCTCTCCTGCTCACAGAACCTGTGCCTGGGGCTGCGCTTTCCAGTGCGAGCCTGTCTCCTCTCGAGTCCTGCAGGGGGATAAGGCAGCCTACTCCTCACACCAGCGTCAGGCTTACAACACAGTGAAGACAGATGCTGCTGTGTTCATTACGCTCCAGCATCTCAGACTCCGTCTCCTCGGCTATATACTGTGAATTTAACATGAATTATTGAATCAATGGTAATAATTAGAAGGCCTGAGTTGACCTTGATGAGAAATGTGCTAGAAGACACAGTAGGTTTAAAAAATGGTACCAGGAACTCACCAGCCAGGGTGCTTTTAAGGGATGTACTGGAAATGCACATGCTTATGAGATTTACAACTTTTAAGCTGTAATGACAACGTGTCATGGGACACAATCCTTCCTGAGTGGCCACCCCACACTCACCAGCTCATTACTTCTGTCTAGACCCGGTCCAGTAGTCCCTAGGTACCCCAGTCAAATCCCTCTGCCACGGGGGCGCATCACAAGGGCTGCGTTAGGCCTGTGACAGCCCCCTTTGCCTAGTAGAGACCCATGGACCCCCAAACCATTTATGATCCAAGCTGTCACCCCCCCCCCAAGTGCCCTGGCCACCTGACCCACATGTCCCCACTTTTTACTCTTTCTTCACCTTCCCAAAAGGAAATAATGAGTTTTATCTTTCTGGACCATCCAGTGTTCTTTGGCAGGGTCCCCTTCTGTGGGAGTGTCCACAGATTCTCAGGGTGACTTTAGAAGGTTCTTCTAGACACGGCTCAGAGATTCTCTCAGTCCTGATGTTTTTGTTGTCATACCTGATTCTTTTCAGACATTAGGAAGTCCAGCTTTCCTCCAGGAAGTCCCAGTTCTATGAAAGTCTTTACCAGGCGGAGGTCCGCACTGTTCCCTAAAAACGACAGATAACCCCGCCCCAGACCCATAGTTACTCATATCAAAATGGACACACAAGGGATTTAGGTCCCCCTCTCCTTCCATCCCCCAATTTTCCATTTTCTCATTAAGCAGATAATAAAAGCAGTGGAAACGAGCCCATCCTGGCGGTCCTAGGCTCCTCCTGCCCCCCCGACACAAGGTCAGGGCCTTTCAAGCAGTCCTACCTCAGTGGGCTTTCTCCCTGATCTACAAACATGTGGCTCGTGAACATTCCACGCACGGCACAGCCGAAAACACACTGCCCCCTCCTCTTCTACAGCCAATCCTGTTCAGTGAGGACACGCTGCATGGGGCACACGGGGTGGCTGATGTCTACACGTCCCACATGTCTACATGTCCCAACATCTATATGTCCCCTATGTCTACATGCCCCACAATCTACACGGCCCCTCTTCAAGTTCCCGCTTCGTACAAAGACCAGCTGTGCCATCCACAGGCAGCCGGCAAGACCCCGGATGGGCCAGGCAGGGCACGGTTATGTGCGATAGAGTAAGGATCGCCCTTGGGAGCAGGAGTCATGACTGTGCCAACTCCATGGATGCCACCTGACCCACCGTGACCGCAGGACAGAGCTGTGACAGCTAAGGAATCTGAGGCCACTGCTAATGGCAGAGCATCCTTGTAGCACCTGCAGTAAGATCATCCGGAGGATGGATCTGCTATAACCCAATGAGCTTCAGAGTCAAGGATTTTTAAATGTAGATTCCATGCAGGCTCTGGGGGTGGATTGCATCGTACCGAATTTTTGGTCTATTCCTCAAAGGGATCCCTGTAGAGTCGGAAGTTAGAAGCTAGTCAGCGGACAGACAGGGGACCTACCTTCCCATACAACCAGAATTTCAAAGTAGTTTGTGGAACTGTGAGTGATAGAGTTTACAAACAGCTTTTATCCTTCTTCATGAAACTACCAACTGACTCAAAGGATGGTGGGGGTGCCACATGGAAGCGGGGAGAACTACAAGACGTGAGGGTATCCCTAACCGGTAAGGATGACCCGATACCCCACACGCCCCCTGTGATGGTGATCCGCAGAGCACAGGCCCAAACCTGGGGGATCACAGCCACGAAATGCTCGTGTTCTTTTAGGAAAGGTTTCTATTTTGTGTTGTAAGTTCAATTTTATTCTTTCTGTTCATTTCTGATGATAAAATTAGGCTCTTTGGTCCTGTAGTGGTTCTTATTTAAAGTGACCTACTGGCCCTAAAAGAAAAGCAGCAAGTGTTTATACTTAGCCTGAGGAGTCTAAATAAGGAATGATAGTGGCCCCTCCCTCCCCTTCAGCTACTGAGTGAAACTTGAAACTTTCTCAGAAAATAGGATTTGATAAGGGGTTACACTGAGAATATTTGCAAGGACACAAATCTTGGGCCTTTGGCACATCCTGAAGAGTTGTGTGAATATTCATAACTCTTATCAACTTCTTCAGTTCTCTGTTGATATAAATATATCCTTGCCACTGAAACTTGAACAAATGGGTCCTGTACAACTCTGCAGCATCTGGACATTGGTACACTGAACCAGAGAAGTCGCCAAGAGAAACCTAGGTGTGGTATCAGCTCTGTTTGCGGTGGCTGTTTGCCTAGCCGATAACGCTGTAACTGCCGGTTCTGGGTTCGGACCTAGCCCAAACACTGCCAAAGCTGCCCTGTCTTCATAACCTCCCTCTCCAACATGCGTGGTGGACAAAAATAAAAGTCCGTGGCCTGACAAGATTTCTCATCTTAAAGGACACACTGCGAGTATTTCTCGTTTTAATTTAATATCAGATAAGTAAGAGGGCACGCTGGTCATGCAGGATATGAAGCTAAGTCATCCACAACACCTGTGTTAAAAGGGCATCACGCTGAGGAGAAAGTCATTCTTTGTCTTTCTTGCGGGACTTCCAATTGCAAGTCCCAGTTAAAAAACAAGGATGTTTTCAGGGACGCCTGGGTGGCTCAGTCGGTTGAGCATCCGACGCGTGATTTTAGCTCAGGTCATGATCCCAGGGTGGTGAGATGGAGCTCCACATCAGGCCCCATACTCAGCACGGAGTCTGCTTGAGATTCTTTTCCTCTGCCCCTCCCCCTGTTCTCTCTCTCTCTCTCTCTCTCTAAAATAAATAAATAAATCTTAAAAAAAAAAACAAAACCCACAAGTACATCTTCAGTAGCTTTTTATTTTTTAAGAGAGAAAAGTGAGTCTCAAAAGCCCAGTCTTCTGACAGTGGAGTCAAACTTCAGTAAGATTATTTTCATATCATTGTAATTATATTTAGTATTACTCTTCATGTGTGCCAACAGATTTTAGTATTTCACTTGTGGTGGTGATTTGAAGTTTCTTTTTTTTTTAAAATATATTCAAAAAGTACGCCAATTTCAATACAAATTTTGAAATACCAGGACAAGGTACCTGGTGGAACAAAATTGGGGAAAGGTATGTAAACAGCTGGGACTTGGGAAGCAGGGACATTGATGCTGAGTAGGGACAGCTCACCAGAGAGCGAGCCCGGGGTGACTAGACACAGTGGTGTGGGATGGCATGCATCTCTGAGAAAGGCGTGAGGTTGAATCCCAGGAGGGAAAGGGTAGGAGATGATAGTGGGGAGGCTCAGAACACAGGAGTTTTCTAAGACAGAAGTTTATTTTATTTTCTGAGAGCTACAAAGAAAGATTTTTACTAATGGACCAGCACAACCAGATCTGGTAAGATTTTTAGAAGATGACTCAAACAGCAATGAGGACGACGGTTTGGATGGCAAAGAGATGAATTTTTTGGCATAAGGCAGAATGAAACCATGGGCTCTGGAGCTCTGACAGCTGGGTTTTCACCTTGGCTCAACCACGTTAGCTGTGTGAACTTACACAAGTTACTTAGCTGGCCTCTTACGCAGTGTCCCCAGTTACAATGGGACAATAACACCACCTACTCTGCAGAGCTATTGTGAGGATCAATGACCTTAATGGATGTTAAGCATCTAGAAGGGTGCCTGGCCCCTGAGTGATAGACCAGTGTGCCCTGGAAGCATAACACACCACCACTCCCTACTACATGATCACCAGAAGACACTGAGCACAGGTTTTGCCACTCATCACCTGTGAAGCCCTAGAGAAGTCCTTTCCCTTCTCTGACATTAGTTATGCACTGGAATCCATATGAAGTGGATGTCGAGATGCTTCCAGAAATCATGTTCCACATTCCAGTTTTCAGATCAGTTATGATGTAAACTTGAGCTTGAGGAGAACTCAGATGCCCTGTACTTCCAGCTGATTGGATCACTTCCTTTTCAGCCAGTTGGGGAGAGGCTAGAATTCACAAGGGCAAGCAGGACCAAGTGCTTGCATTTGGTCCAGGCTGAGCTGGGACCTCAAGATCTTCCCACAGAGCTGGTAAGTTCTGTATCTTACAGAGTCTTAGGACTGATTGAGAAACCCAAAGAAAGCTGACACTGGGGCCTCAGTCATTTGGGAGGCAGGGCGGGGAGAAGGAGCCCTTCCCACTCTCTTCTCTCTTCCCCTGGACCTCTATAGTACTGGTATCTTTCATAGCATTCAGCTCTCAGTCCATATTTACTGATCTCACTAATTTAAGAACTTTTTAAGGTCAGGAACCATGTTGGTCTCTGCAATCCCAGAACTTGGTACAATATCTGACATGCAAAAACTGCCCCGTAAGTGAGAAAAGAATAAAAATAGGCAACAAAACAGCTTGGGCCACTAGCTTGAGCCCATCCCACATGAATCCACATTCATTCCACTCCGTTTCTTCCCTTGTGCTTTTGACTCATGCATCCCTTGACATTTTCATTCCAATAATCCATCCACCCATCCATCCATCCACTCGCTCCATTCCTTCTTTTATTTTTGTTCATTAGTTTCATTATTCATTCCATTTTTTCATTCATTCCATTATTTATTTATTCTATTTATTCCTTTACTGCATCATTGCATTCATTTATGAATTTCATTTGCTCAACAGATTTTTGTGTCAGAGAGATAGATCTCTTCCTTGGGAACAAGGCCAGGCCATTTCCCTAGACCCAGGATGCTGCCGTCCCATGGTTGCTAATAACACTGTTGAACAAGGACCTGACTTAAATTCCTTCATAAATGTTATAAATTGTCTACAGTACAGAATTTTGAGGAGGAAACTTTTCTGGGGACTCACCATCTAGGCCATGGACACAGACTACCAGGTGAATCCCATCTTCCAAATTTTCTTCCTCTTCCTCTGGTGGGAAATACGGTATATCAGAAGCTAGTACAGATAAGTCACTGTACAGAAATCCATCAATCTTCAGTTCTTTTTTAAATTTTTCTTTGGCCTGATAAAAACTGGAGAATACACTAATTAATCAGAAGCCACACTGTGTATGCCGTGTTGAGCAGGAGATGAGTTGAGCTGGCTGGGACGTGGGAGTGATGAACATCTACAAGGAAGTATCTGCGAGCAGCAAAGGCAGAATATGAGGCCTCAGGAGATGCTGGTGAGGGATGATTTTTCTGAGCCAGGAGGCAGGAGAGCATTCCAGGAAAAGTTTTGTGTGATTTGGGTTCTGCAGATTTCTATGTGCATAGGCTACCATGGCTTGGAGGCCACCTGCTTCCCAGCAGCATCTCCCAGCCTCCAGAGAGAACACATTTCTCAGGATTCCCTGCCTGAATCAAGTTTGTTTACTTCCGTGCCTTGGTGCGTTCAGGTCTGTCTGAAATGGGTTTCCCACTGGGTTATCACAATCTTTGCCCGATTATCAGACAAGGTGGTGATTAAGAGCACGAACTCAGGAGTCTGACTGCTAAGGTCAGAATCTCAGCTTTGACACTTACTAGCTGTGGGCCAACCACTTAAAATCTCTGCATTGTGTATCCTCAACTGTAAAAGGGGAATACACCATTACCTAATTCATAAAGTTATTCTGCATGTTAAGTGACACCGTCTATGCAAAATGCTTAGAACAGTACTTAAAACTGATTAAACAGTAAGAAACATGATCTATTACCAGCCTCATCACCAGCCTCATCACCGTCATCATCATCACCACCATTACCATCCCCATCATCACCATCACCACTGTGTCTCTCGTATTTGCTCTGCAGTCACCTCTAAAAGGTATCCCTTGGCCCCCGTCTCTAGGCACACTCGCTGCCCCCAGCCAGATCGGGTCCTTCTTCTGGTTCAGCCTCTTCTGGTTCAGCTGCGCATACACAGGAACCCTCCTGGTTACCCAGCTACCCTTGTTCACTCTTCTCATCTTTCTGTCTCCCTCTTAGGCTGTAAGGACGGTAACCTTACAAGCAGGCATTGGTCAGTGCTTGCTGTCTATTTATTAAATTGATGCCATAGGCATATTAGGTAATTCATGTTCTTCATAAAGCGAGGGATCCAATGTTTACCTGCCTGTGCAATCTCTTTCATGGGAATCATTAATATGTAACTCTTCAGCATTTTGCAGAAGAGTAATAAAAGGATTCTGTAATATACTTAATCAAATATATAGTTTATAGATGAGGGAGCAATATGAATACAAACCTAACGCAAGGATGAAGGGATGGATTCTGGCATTATACAAGGAATGACATGAGTAAGAACCACACAAAAGGGCTGAGGAGCCAAATCTGAGGCAGATTTCCTCAAAGGCCCTTAAAGAACAGCCCTCCCAAAATGTGCAAAGACAGAGATATAGCGACATTCACAGCAGAGTTATCATAATAAAAACTAAAAAAAAAAAAAAAAATCCCAACTATCCCTCTCTAAAGGAGTTTGTTCATAAATCATGGTACATATAGAACCTTTCCCAATATGTTAGGTTGAAAAAAACCTTACAGGGTGCCTGGGTGGCTCAGTTGGTTAAGCGACTGCCTTCGGCTCAGGTCATGATCCTGGAGTCCCTGGATCGAGTCCCGCATCGGGCTCCCTGCTCGGCAGGGAGTCTGCTTCTCCCTCTGACCCTCCCGACCCTCCCCCCTCTCATGTGCTTTCTCTCTCAAATAAATAAATAAAATCTTCAAAAAAAAACAAAAAACCTTACAGTTTGTACAGAATTATCCTATTTTTGCATAAGAAGAAGAGAATAGAGATGTACACAAAAAAAGTGCAGAAGAACTTACGCAGTGGATGTAATTGAGAGATAGGCTTGCTGATAGATTTTACCTCTACTATTCTGCATCTCCGACTTGTAGGACATAAATATATTACTTTATCTAAATTAGGAAGTAACTCCTATCTCAATACTGAAAGAGTATGCATGAACCTGAGCAATATGCGGGGAATCTAAAACCGTGCTGGGGGCGGGTAAGCCAGCAGTCGGCTTACCTGTACATCCTTTCACTGACTTCTTCCTCCAACTTGCTCGAATGCGTAGAGACCACTGCAAAGGAACCCAAGGGCTGATGAGTGATGGGCAACGGGGTCTGCTTGGCAGAGAACCCAGCCCGGGCAGGGGTCTCCTTGGGCACAGAGGAGAAAGGGAGACACGTGGCAGTGCAAGACACGGACAGGTTGACGACCTCCACGGCCTTCAGGCTGTCCAGAGTGAAGGTCTCCGCCGGGCTCAGGTGGGACGCCATGACGGAAGTGCCTGCCTTTGGCTCTTGGTTTCCTAAAACCTGGGAGTGAATGGAGTGAGTCACAGGAGAGCACATGGGGCCTGCTTCACGTCCAGCCTCCAGAGGAGCGTGAGCTCCTTCGCTAACTGCTGCATCATCAATGATGCGCGGTGAGCTGCTCTGCTCGCCCGTGGAACCCAGGCCACTGGCATCAGCAGCTGCCCTACAGCTCCATTCAGGCACCTTATGGTGGGCGATCGTCTCATCATCTGAGATGCTGCTGTCGGAAAGAGCGCCTTTCCCCACATTCAAGTCTTCAGGCATGCCCTCTGGGGTCTCCGTTAGTACTCTAGGACAAGATCCGTGCCTAGGGATTTCAAGTGCTAGGATACGTGGTATTTTTACATTAAGACCTTTGGTTTCAACACCCAGAGGGTTCTCAGTCCTGCCATCAAGGTAACAAGGCCCTTGAGGATCAAACTGACTCTCTGTGCCTTTGGGGATGTCTATGTAACCAGGGCCCTGCTGGCTGTCGGCACCTGGAACCACCTGAACAAGGGAATGGTCTGCCCCAGCATCCTGGATTCTGGATCCCAGGGAGTCTACGCTCTCCATGGGTACGGCTGGACTTTCAGCAAGACCTCCACCTTGCTGCATGGTGTCTGCGTCTTCAGCAGATCCCTCTGGGCTACTGATTTGGGGTGCAGACACAGACTTGGTCAACTTGGTGAGTGCCAGCTCCCGTTCTTCCTCCTCAAAAGGCAAAGAGCTAATGGAGGTGAGAGACGCCTGGATCCCACTTGGCAAACTCGTATTGCTCTCTGTGTGTCCACCCTCTAAGGAGTTCCTGTGCAGGGCATGTCTTCGAACCAGATGGTGCAAGACTTCCCGGTCACTGGGTAACTCCAGGGCCCTGCTTCGTGCCTCGGACCAGGCAACAGAGCTTGGCTCGCTCTCAATGCCTGAATCAGAGATGATGGAAGAAGATCTCTTGATGACCCCAGAGAGCACCGACACTTCCTCCTGCTCCTCTGAGTGAGGGTCCTTTGGGGAAGCCCTAACATTCAAAGGATCCCTCAAAGTCGAGTTTAGTGGATCGCAGGGCTCAGAGGGGATGAGCTTCAGACTTAGCAGCGCCATCTTGCCCTCCTGGTCTGCAACCTTTCCTAGAGTACTTGATTCATGGAGCATTATTTTCTCTGAAAGGATGGCATTTTGACAACCTCCGCCCACTACCTCTTGGCCTGGCACAGCTCTGTGTGATTCATAGTTATCTGCAGAGTGCCCACTCTCCTGCTGAGCTCTAATGACCACTGTGGGCTCAGTACTGCAAGGCCTCTTATTGCTAGATTTCACATCAATGTAGGTGAGTGCCGGGGCCTGGCCATCCTCCGGACCTGGGCTCCTTCTGGGCAGGTCCTCATCTGCCCGTGGATGTGTTCCAACATCAGACCACTGGCCAGTCCAACATTCCTCTTCAGGCAAACCTGCTTTGTTCTGGGACTCACCAATTGTCAGATACACCTGAGATTCAGAGCACATGTCCACACATTTTGGGGTGGTTATGTTGTCATCTGGCTCTGGACACCTAATAACTTCCTCATCAGAGTCCACTTGGGGTGGTTTCATGGTGGGCAAGACAAGGTCTTCCCTAAAAGGTGATTTTCTATTTACAATAGGGTCCTCTTCTCTGTCTTTTAGATTCATTATTGCAGGACTTGTCGTTGGAACATCAAAATTAGGGTAAGCACTCAAATTGTACCCTACAAAAAGAAGAAAGAAAGAAAAATGTATTGTAGTTTAAGAACCTATGTCCACAAACTATGCAAAAGCCCAACTGTATAATAAATAATCTGGCTGAACTCTGCTCCTGGATCCTAGGGGACAACCTCTGAATTTGTGCAATTTCCCAAGTGATGGAACGGTCTTTGTTATTGGTGGTGGGCCTTAAAAGCTTATACTAACCAGGTGACTCATATGAGTCCTTTAATAGTTTATGCTAAGGAGATGACTCAGGATGGGGGCTGGCCATGCCAGAAAGACCAACTATTTGGTTGGGGCTTTGAGCCAGGTAGTACCAGTATGACCTCTGGGGAGAGTGGTTCAATCATGCGGCCAATGATTCTACCAGCCATGCCTAGATAATGAAACCCCTATAAAATCTGTGGACTCTGGGGCTTGAGTAAGCTTCCCCGGTGGGCAATACACATTGATTTGCCAGGATGACCAGGCCTGGGGTCATGGGACCTTCATGTTTGAGACCCTTCCAGACCTTGCTTTACAGGTGTCTTCTTTTGGCTGGTCTTTATTTATATCCTTTATATTAAAGTGGTAATCATAGGCATAGCATTTTCCTGAGTTCTGTGAATTGTTCCAGCAAATCATGGAACCAGGGAGGGGGGGTGGAACCCCCTGAATTGGTATCCAGTTGGTCAGGAGGACAGGTGGCCTAGGAACCCCCAAGCTCATGTCTGACATGAGGGAAGCCTTATCAGAGGCTGTGCCCTCAACCTGTTTGACCTAATACCAGGTAATTTGTGTCAGAATCACCGTGCGTGAATGCAAAGCTGTCAAATATTGTAATTCATGATTGGTCTTTTACTTACCAAAACAGTTTTAATTTAATTACTACTTATAAATATTAAAGCATTTCTCTATATCATGTGCAGTATTTACAGTGGAGAAAGAGCTTTGGAGCCAGGAAGGCCTGTTTTCCGGTCCTGACACCAGCAGCCACCAGCCATGAGGCCTTGGACAATGACAGAACTTAAATAAGTTTTTTTTTTCCCTTTCGAGCTCACTTTCCTCAACTCTAGGAAGGGCAGATTCATAGCAACCAGCAGGCCTCATAGACCTAGCTCACAGGAGAGTCATGATATGAACTGTTAACACGTGGGGAGGACGGATTCCTGCCTTCGCGAGAGAAACCCTCCAAGCTTGAGCTCTGTCACCAGGGCAATTATCCTGCATGGCATTCAGACCACAGAGGTTCCCGGATTCCTCTGATCTTCCTGGTAGGATGGCGGGGTCAAAGCATGACCTTTTTTCTCGTATTTTCCTTTACGGTAAACTATTACCTCTCTCATCCTGTCTCTCTGTTCTCTTTTCTTTTGTCTTCTCTCTTTCTCCTGCCCCTCCTCCTCCTTTTCCTGCTCCTCCCCCCATCTCTTTCTCTTTCTCTCCCTTCTAATAAAGCCTAAATGGAAGAAAACAAGTGTCTCCCATGTCTGTCAGTACTACAGCTCTCTTGATAAAGCCATCTGATAGTTTATTCAATTTCCACATACACCAAACAAAAAAAAGAGGGACTGGGCTTTTATTTTATTTAAAACTTTTAAATTCTTCAAATGGTTTTCATAGAAGTTAAAGGAATATAACCACTATTGGAAGTTATGAAGTGAATCACTAAGATACTTACAAACCATATCACCAGCTCACACCTTGGGGTGAAACTTATGGCTGGGTCAAAGATGAGAACAAAGATCGGGGAAGAATGGGTCTCTTCCTTATGTGGATATGTTCTTGGGATCTTGAGAGACTGAGCAAATATCCCTGCCTCTGGGGGAGGTTTCCCACAGCCAACAGCAGGTTAGATGTTCTCTGAACAAATTCCCAGCATCCCCTCTACACAAACATACTCTAACACCGTCACCACCATACAACTCACTTGTGCATTTCCTGTCCCCACTGGAGAGAAGGGTTGTGTTGTATGAGTATCGGTGTGCCCACGGCTAACACCACGGCTGCCACATGGTGAACTGTGTTCATAAAATGAATGAGAATAGAACAGAAATGCAGCAGAACAAAGACTATTAGTCTCACGAACTGCTTATATTGGTTTGAAAAAACCGCAACATCCATGTTATTTAATCCATGAATAATGCATTGGCAGAGCCTTATGCACAAAGCCCTACACTAGGCCACAGGTTAGGGAGAGGGGAAGTGGGGATCAGTTTTAATGATGAATTAGTCTCTGTCTCTAAGGGATTTTCAAAATATTGGGAAGCATACAAGGTACAGTACAGTAGGCTCTCCTACCTAAAGCATGTGGGCTGTATCCTGGAGAATATGAATTGGGTTCTTCAGAGATGGAGTTAATGAGTCATATGAGGCAGAGAGAACAGCAAGGGCCAAGACCCAGAAGCCTGGGGTGCACATTCTGACCAGTTACCAGTTAGATCTCATGTGGATGGAGCTAGGGTGAACGGGGGCGTGAGGGGGTATGGGGTTAGACAGGTAGAGGGAGGCCACGATATGGATGGACCTACCTGAATGCCCTGTATGAATGAGGAGTCTGGTCTTTATATTACAGGCATCAGGAGATCAGCAAATTCTTGGAACAGAGATGAAAGATGCCTCTGATTGTCAAAACAACAACACTAGCTTCACTACCACAACTGTGGAAAAATGAGAGTAGCGGAGGATCTAATTCAAAGAGAATGGATTTAGTCCTAAACTAACGACCAGTATCAGCTGACATGCATTCATAACTTCCTTTGTGCCTTAAGTGTTCTGTGGATGGACCTATCCACTGCTCACAGTAGGCCTACAGAATATAAATTACAATTCCTTTTGCCCAATTTCACAGTCACTAATGGTTGGAGCAAAGATTCCATTTGAGGCAGTCTGGTCAACTGTTAAGGCCCTTAGGTAAAAGGTTCAATTGCCTTGGGGCAGAATAGTGAGGGGTCCCGGGGAGGAGGGATCACAGACAATACAGACAGAATTTGCAAGGGTCTGGCACACAGTAGGTATCTAGCCCATGGTACTGCAGCAGACCATGAATAAATATTACTATTTTAATATGGAAATGGGACTCTTTTATTTCCCTTTCTTCACCACACTGAAACAATGGAATGCAAATCTGATGACCTCCTTGGAAATTACATTAAGGTCACCAGTTCCTGGGGGAAAAGGGAAATAGTTCTTTATTTGCTAATGCTTTTGCTCTGGGATTAAAGAATCATCAGAGCACACTGTGAAGGAACAAAGAAGGTCAAGAGAAGTTCTGAGTGGGAAGTAGTCTTGGGAAAAGGGAACGAACAGGTGAGAGGTCTGTAGAGAGAAGTCTTGGGGAGACAGCCAATCCTCTGAGAGCAATTGCCTTGGGGTCCTTCTGGGAAGACGGGATCCTTAGTGCTGGGGTCACAGGCTCAGTCAAGTTCCCTGTCCCAAGCACCTTCCAGAAGCTTCAAAGAGATGCTGCCTCTGAAAGACAGGCAAAGACGGACAATACATGGCTTCGAGGCTCCTGCAGGGGCAGATGGCCCCAGAAAGATGGCCTCCAGCCACATCTAAATCTAGAGCACCGACTTGAGGGCAGCAGAGAAGGGCCAGCAGGGAAGCCTGCGAAAGCCCGAGGTTGACTTCCCATCATGTGCGGCAGAATGGATGCGCTCAGAGGATAGGAAGATTTATAAAAAATAAAGACATGCAATGCAATTGTATGCATGAGTTGCAGGACTGAAATTTGCATCCATCAGGGTGTCTATTCATATGTAAAGGAAAACAGACTGAAGACTTTCTGCAAGGAAGCCAAGTAGTAAATCCAAGGAGCTGATCACCAGTGCTTATTGTAAATTTCTTCCCTACCTGTTCAGGTGTTCTGTAGCTATCGTATATAACTATAATGAAGATGAGCACACACACATACAAACACACCACGCACACTCGGCCTTGGTGCAAAGTACTAAGTTTTTTTGACCAGCTGGGTAGGCAGCCTTCTCTAGCGTGCATCCCCTTCTTGCTGTCATACACAGTGTTGACGCTAGATGTCAGGGCACAACTGAGAATCCAGTAACATCCCTCCATCACAAAGTTATACTGTCCTTGGATGTCTCCTTGACTTTTTTTCTTTTTATTTTTTTTCTTTTTTAAAGATCCTACAAATCTCTGCCTGCAGAAACTCTGAAATTTAAGTGACGCATGATTTAAATGATGGGCATCCCAGCATCATGGTTTGAAATGCCTCACAAAGAGATGGCAGGGCAGATCTTTAATATGTACTTATATTCATCGTGCCTCAGTTTCTCTCTGTGAAATAGAGCTTATGAAGTGTTTTGTTTTGTTTTGTTTTTAATAGGATTCAAAAGATAAAACACGTAAGACTTCCAGCCGGCAACTTTCTGGCTCTTTAAGGGATCACGGGTCTACTTCAGCTATGATAGCTTTTGGGTTTCCATGAGCAGGGCTGTGGGAGGGGACAGAGGACTAACATCCACAGAATGCCCCGTGGGCACCAGGCTCTCTCCCGCTGACCTATCAGTTCCCTAACACACTGTGCAGCCCAGCAAGACAGACCACGATGTTGATACAAACGCACAGATACGCACAGATGGGATTACAGCCTATTTTCTTGAATACCTTGCCTGGTTCGTGGCATGAAGCAAGCACTCCACAGGAGTCTGAACTGAATGCTACCAAAGTTCAATGAGAAATGACTTTATATTTGATATACGAAAGGATGTCCATTCTCTGCTCATGGTGAGGGGAGAATCTGGTTCCCATTTCATAAGTGAAAACACCAAGGCACTTGGTAGAATTTTACCCCAGAGGGAGTCAGGAAGGGGATCTCCACCATAGCTGCCCTTCTGTTGCATTGATTTGTCAATTGCACTGACACCAGGTCATTTTAAGTAACTAGCTTAGCCGGAGATTTTGCATCTCCTCCATGAACTGCCAAATCACTTCCTTGATTTGGTTCCACTGCTGTTGGAACGTAAGTAGGGCGACTGACCGGGACCCACCGATAAGCCTTAGTCTTGAGTCTTTCCAGAACAAAGACCAACCTGTTGCAGGGCAGTCCACGTATCTGTCCTCAAAGATAACTGGCAAGTTGTTCCAGTCGCCATCAATGTCCAGGCACTCCGCGGGCAGCGGGGGCATGGTGGTGAGGTACTCCGAGTTTCGGATGTCCAGAGACAACTGGCTGTGGGTCTGTATCCTGGGGACACACATACTGGTTGAGCATCGGAACAAGTTTTAAATGTGGTAAGAATCATTGCCTCATCCCCTCATCCCAAGAAAACATTCAGGAAACATTCAGCAGGCTCTGACAATACATCATCTCTGTGTCCATCCTCTCTTCCTTTCTCCCAGCCACCTACCCAGCCCCACTGGTCTGGGCACTGAGGTTAGAGGTCATGGATCGTGCGACCGGGGCACATATCACATTCCATTTTAGTGGGATGCAATAAATACCATTCCAGTGGAGCAGGATCTGAGCTTCTAAATGGCTAGGAATCTTAAATTAGTACTTTGGAGGAAAAACTTCAAGCTCCTTATCCTTTACTCTTGCTTTTCTAACCTATAACACTTAGGGTCTGAATTCTAGGTTGTGGCATTGTATTAAGAACCATCTAAGATTGGTTTTTTTTTTTTTTTTTTTTTCCTTTCTTGTTTTATTGCTTACTCTGTGGCCACCAGCATCCTGGATTAGCGGGTAAGTGCCCCTAGCTCAGGAGCCACGAGTTTTGGTTCCTCCATGTAAGATAAAAAATGCCCCAAATTCTTTCTCCATGGACCAAACACCCTTCCACCAGCAGGAATTGGATTTTGGAGTTTGAGATCATCAGTACTCCTCATTCAAAAGATGGGATGATAGGAAATATTTATTCCCTTTCTCAAGTCCCTGTAGAAGGGAGAGAGTCTATTTCTTCCCACAAAGGAAAAATATTAACATTCCATCATTCACCGTTCCATCTCAATCACTTTTTTTTTAAGATTTTATTTATTTATTTGACAGAGAGAGAGACAGTGAGAGAGATCACAGAGCTCTAGAGAGGGAGTAGCAGACTCGCTCCTGAGCAGAGAGCCTGATGCAGGGCTCGATCCCAGGACCCTGAGATCATGACCTGAGCCGAAGGCAGACACTTAACTGACTGAGCCACCCAGGCGCCCCTTACCTCAATCACTCTTAAACCCAGGGAGAAGAGGCTGGTAAGTCTGGGAGAAGAATTACACACACATAGTTAGCTTCTATCTGTCTGTCTATCACTGTTTTTGGAGCAACCTGACCTCTGGAAGCCCCCACGTCACTCTTCAGCCATGTAGACAGGTCACCTGCTCCCACAGAACCACTCATAGTAGTGGCAGAACTCCACACAAGCCCAGGGAAAATTCTCTCATTCTGCGCTCTTGGGAACAAATATACTGAACGCATATGCATATAGGATGCTTTATACATGTATTTTGAATATACATATGAAATATGAGTATTTTATTTTTTTCTTACTATTCAACTGGATTTTAACCTATGATCAAAAAGGATAAACAATGTGGGGCGTCTGGGTGGCTCAGTCGGTTAAGTGTCTGACTTGGCTTTGGCTCAGATCGTGATCTCAGGGTCGTGAGGGTGAGCCCCAGGTCGGGCTCTGTGCTCAGTAGGGAGTCTGCTTGGGATTCTCTCTCCCTTGGCACCTCCCCCTTGCTCCCCACCCTCCCTGTCTCTTAAAAAAAAAAAAAAGGATAAGCAATGTATTTAGTCTCTTCTTCAAAGCCATGAAGGCTGTAGCAACTTCTGAATACTGTGAAGCTTTCTCTGAATATTTAAAGGGAATTTTGTTGCAATCAATCCTGTACTTCTTAGCTATCACCTGAACCTGGAAATTTTGGTCCAGTTTTTAGTTTATTAAAAAAGTACACTGACTGGACACCCACGTGCGGACGACTGGGTCCCCAGGCAAAGGTATATACCTCCAGGATGGAAACTTGATTCTGGACCTAGAGAGCTCACAGTCATGAATACATCGGGTGATTAATCAAGTAACTACCACACAGCAGGAGAGGTGCTGGAGAGTCGGGTCCAGGTTACCTCCTGCCAGAAGGTGGCTTCTTGACTTTGTGACTTTGTGGATGTGACCAAGCACCTAAAACAGTGCTGAGCATGTGTTTAAACAAATGACTAAAAATTCTAGAGCACATACACAATTCTGTCACCTCACACCTAGGATGGCTATTCTTAAACCCAAGAAAAAAGCAAGCGTTGGTGAGGATGTGGCCATGTTGCAGCCCTCGGACACTGTTGATGAGGACATGAAACATCACAGTTGCTGTAGAAAACAGTATGGAAGTTCTTCGGGAAATTAAAAATAGAAGCACCATATGATCTGGCAATCCTACTTCTGGGTATTTATCCCAAAGCATGGAAATCAGGGTCTATAAGAGATCCATGCACCCCCACGTGCATAGCAGCACCATTCACAATAGCCCGGCCACGGAAACAAGCTAAGAGTCTGTGAACAGAAAAAGGATCAAGAAAACGCAGGGCAATGGGATATTACTCAGTCTTAAATAAAGAAGGAAACCTTGTCCTATGTGACAACGTGGACAAACCTTGACGACATTATGCTAAGCGAAAGAAGTCAACCTCACAAGGACAAATACTCTGTGGTTCCACTTGCAGGAGGAATTGAAAATAGTCAAATTCAGAGTCAAAAAAATAAAGGGGAGTGGTTGCCAGGGGCTGGGTGGGGAAATGGGAAGATGCTATTCAATGGGCATAAAGTTTCAAGGCAGAAAGACAAATTCTAGAGACCTGCTATCTGCAGCATCCAGGGCCCAGTTCATCCCCTACTTATCTCCCTGACCCAGATTATAGCCAACAACACAAAGATACTTCTATTTTGGAGGCTGAGAAATCCAGATGCAGCTCCTTAGGATAATGGTTCACCACCGTATCATGGAGCCACAGCTATATACTACAAGGACGCTAGGAGTGTGGGATCTGGACCCTAGCAGATCTGTGTGTGCATCACATGCTTGCTGTGTCGTCTAAAATAAGTTACTTAACCTCTCTGAGCCCAGGTTTTCCCAGTTTCTTCTTCGGTGAAGTGCGGATACAAATAGTTCCGAGCTCATAGTGTTAGTGTGGGCATTCAATGAGCCAACGCAGGCAGAGCACTTAGCTGGGCTTCTTACCCGAGGCATCTCAACAGGCAAAGCGCCAGGAAGGTGGGGAAAGTGCCTTTTGTGTTCAACACTATAGACATAGCATCTTGTAAAATGAACGACTTTTAAAAATTAGCATTACACTTATTTCTACAGAGAAACCTAAAAGGCAGAGTGATCAGTCAATTGTCATTGTTCCAGAGGTTAAATCCCCAGATGGGTCTTCCTGCACACCAACACTTCTGCATTCATTCATTCAAGAAGGTCTCAACTGAGCCCCTCCTTACTGTGTGAAAAGCACAGGCTAGCCAGGGGTAAAGCAGAGGCAAAGGACAATAAAACACACACGTGCTACTGGCCAGTTCTAAACCATGTTCAGACACTGCAACATTGCATTTTTAAATACTGCATGTGGACAAAAATACTGCAGTCCATGGCAAGAAACAGTCTCCATTTTACACGGCGACCCAGTACAACCACATGCTCCCAGAAACACACACCGAAGCAAAAGTTTCAGAAACACGTCTTACTGGTACTCCCTACTCCATCTTGTCCTATCCTATCCTATTTCATGTAAAAGTGCTGTCCCAAACCCACGATGTGGATTCACAGTATACTCAATGTGCCCCACTGTTCGAGAAACACAATCTAGTATGAGCTTGAACTAGATGGGTCTTGAACTAGATGGGTCTTGAACTAGATGGGTCTTGAACTTGATGGGTCTTGAACT